>NC_057781.1:4567286-4771398 GCF_014825855.1 Bombus pyrosoma | reverse complement strand
CCTGTTGACCGTGGATTCGTTATCGAACCTAGAATCATTGTCACTAGCATCTCGAGTATCTAATTACCACGGTTACTTGTCGATATCTGTAACAATCGTGTTTGCATTAGTCAATATCTTCTCTATTGCATAACGACAAAGTCTAACCATAACGAAGGTTCGTTTCACGCCCCTTTAACCCCAACCCTAATCATAATGCCAATCCGACATATATTTAATCTATATATACGATATTGGTAATCGCCAGAGAATTTCAATATTCGGAAGTTTGACGAGCTGATAGTTTAATATTCCACATCTTTTTCCTTCTCTTGTTTTGTCAATCATTTAAATATACGTACGTATAGATGTCAGTAATTGCTAAGGAATTCTAAAGGGAGCTTTACACGTTGAAACATGTAGCGACGCACATCTTCTTGCACATCTGGGTTTCATGATACATGTTACAATGCGTGTAGATGTGTATGGGCGAATGAGTATTAATACCAACTTGTATCGATGCAGGAATCATACCTCTTAATAATAATAATAATACCGGAGTTGAGAAATAACCAGACACGTTGAAACACGTGTTTCAACGTCGGTATCACACCACAAGCAAAATGTTGGCTTGAAACTGATGCAAATTTCATGAAACCTAAGTGTCGATGTATACATCGTAGCATGTTTCAACCTGTAGAACGTGCTTGATACTTGGTAGTCTAGCGAGACAATAGTTTCGTGTTTCTTTATCTTTTAGCATACGTTAAAGGTCACCGAAGCTTTTTTCCGTACGAATGTTTCAGCTCTTGAACTATAAGTCTGCATTTTCTTCCTCGTACAATGAATAAGAAGAAGAAAAACCTATCTTTTTCGTGACCCAAGATTACCAACGTGTAATTTAGTATACCAAGCCCTTTCCCTTACAAAACAACGATTAAATTAAACACACGCCATCCACGTTCTCATAGAAAAGTCTCCGCGATCTACATTCCCTTTAATTTCCTTCTCCACCGGAACTACCACTGTACTACGACCCTCTAAACGGTGCACAGCCTCAGAAAGCCATGCCTGAATTTCTGTTTTTCTTTCGAAGACGTGATCCTACTCTTTTACTAAAGGCAACGTTTCAGAAAATTTATGTCACTGCGTTTTAACACAGGGCGAAGCACATGATCTCGGGGACGAAAATAGCGATGATGTTCGAAAGTAAAATCATGGTTGCTCGTTATTCCTGCGTATCGAGGCGCATTTTTAAATGAATTAAATTGCTCATCGGCATCGTCAACATTGGCAACGCGTTATTCGGACGTTCGATACTTTTGCGCTCGTGCGAAGGAAACGTTAGATCGAGTGATAAATTCGTTCGACTGCTGTTACAAGATAACATGTTATTTATTATTTTCCTATGAAATCTACCTAATCAAGGAGTTATTTTTCTATGGATATATGTACTTCTATATTACGATCACATAGCTAAAATCTTAAACACACGTACTTACGAATACAACGTGATAACATTTGGATTAAATGAAGTTCTACTACAGCAACAAGCATATTATCGTAAAGATAATAATGTGTAATAATAAGATAATAATGTGTAAGTAATATAAACATGAATATAATGATATACAGTGTATATGATAACATGTGATATAAATAACGTAGTATATACGGTATAAATGTAAACAAGAAAGACGCAATGGTATAGTACTACGTTCTTTGTCTTGAGCCATAATAAATTTTCAGGAATATAACAATTACTGGGATTGGCGATTCGATTTCATTCGAGTCACACCACGCGGCAAATAAAATCGAGATTCGAAGGCCGTGCCAGGGAACGAACATTATCACCGTTGGCGATCCATTCCGCTCGCGACCAGCTGTTACGAGCCTCGCATATTCGCCGCCATATCCCTATTTGCGTTTTCATGAATTCAATGGACGCTTAAAGACGCAACCACCTCCGTTATAACGGAAGTTTCGAGCGCTCGTCGACTTAAGCGCCGACTCTGCACCGCGGTCACGTTGCACTGCGAAATGCCTGCGTCGAGAATCATCGAACCAGGTTAACACGCACTACTGTCGAGTTTGTTTCGTCGGATGTAATTCCACACGGCAATCGTTCGTGCAAAGGAAAAACGTCTACCTTTCGCTAAATTAAACCATTGTTGAAATGGGCAAATTTTTGGAAAAAGTTACTCGGTAAATTTTCTATCAGGTCTAGTGTATGTTTTATAGCTGGCTTCATAGCAGAGTTTCGTAAAGTCTTCTTCTTCATAGACGCGTAGGTAGTGGAATCAAAATGAAAACATTTCAGTACCATCGATCGAATGCGTGTTTATATCTCGTTTGTGAAAATAAAAAGTATATACATAATTCAGTGGTTCTATATATTTTCATTTCGTCATTGATATAGGTAAACTTGGGAAATGCACAGAATTCGTGGTTGAAGATCGTTATTTATAAGATTATAATACGTATAGGACTGGAGAATTCTCTTTCTTTGAAGAGCATCATTTGGTACGACGGATTCTATTGACACGTGTTTTACGAAAGCAAAAGACGAGTGTTCGTAGGTTGAAAATTTTATCGTCCGGCCTTCCACAGTGAACAACCCACAACAAATTTTTATCCGGACTGATACTTCAGTATACTATATCACGTGTTAGTAGCATGTACTAACAGGGCTATTAATAAGACGTATCATTCAAGCAAACTTGTTAACGTACCGAGTTATTAAAGTCAAACCCGCAAGTTCAACTATTCTTGTCAAGTTCCTTAACCCAAACAGTATTACAAATTTCGTTATTCGAGTCCAACTAAACTTTTCCCCAGGATTTGTCTTCACTACACGAGTTCGTCTTTCAAAGTTGACAGCAATTATCGCGCTTATTAATTCCGGCTTACTTTCAACGTATTATTAATTTCCACCGTAGTCAACTGCCAACTACGTAACAGTCTAACATTTCCACCATCTATCCACTATGGTTTATCGAACGTTTTACCAAATTACGGTCTTCTCCAGGAACCGTGAAGAAAAGACAAAAACACACAAAGACAAAGATAGGACGAATAAAGAAAATCAATGTTGGTGAACAATGGAAAAATTGAAAAGAGGGGTAGTAGGATTAAGGATGGGAATCGCATAATTGGTAATTAACGTTTATTAGGCGTCCCATTGAGAGCATACCGGCCGCGTAATTTACCTTTTGCTCCCGTGCGATTGCATTATTTATGCGGGAACACGCGATAACGGCATGTACCCACCGTGCAACTAATTACGATAGAACGTTCACGCTCGTTTTGCAACAATTTGGAACGGAAGCATCGGGGCGGTCGCTGCGAGTAACGCGGTCGAGGGTCAAAAGGAAGATCCGTGGTCGATGTCGAAATATCGCGTCAAAGAGTGGAACCCATTGGCTTTTCGTTCTCTGCAATTATAGCGCGCATTAAAACGGATGCGCCGGATAAACAATGGCCGGGAGCGTTTTGCGAGCGGCATTTCCTGCGGTGCCACAGACCCATCTCTCTCTCTCCCTCTTCTCTCTTCCCTTTCTCGTTCTATTTTCCCTTGCATTTCTCCTCGTTCACCGATTCAAATCGATCCACCGTGTTTTCATTCACTCCGACTCTTTTCCTATTCAACCTCCCATCGTCCGCGTGTATCGAGTGTCGTTATGCAATTACCAGGCCGACGATAAAAAGAAAAGACCGAGAGATTGTTGTTTTACGATCGCGCTCTATTTACTCTATTTAGTTAGTCATTTTCATAGTATTTGCTAGTATATTTGTGTAGCAGTTTTATTTTCATCTCTGTTCGGTTATAATTACGAGCGGATTTACGACTGTTCGTTTATTCTTTTTCGATAAAAGTAACGTTTCGTCGAACATTTTTGTCGAGTAAGGAACTTATCAAACCATTCGATGTTTAATTAAATGAAATTGTCAAAGAAGCTTCTTGCTTCAGCTATTTTTCATTTCGTATTAATTACACGCGAATGGATGTGATCATCGCTGGATTTGCGTTCGCATATTCGGTTCTCGTAATTGTGAGCCGCGTGCCGAATTTCGGCACTTTCCATCGGTTCCTTGTCTTTCTTTTATAAAACGAAATTGTCAATCTCCGATACTGATCAAAACTGCAGAGGTTTATGATTGTTGAACAACGTTGTAAACGAAGAATTTTGCGTTTCTTCGTATAAAAGGGTTACAGAAAATTCTGGCAATAAAGGAAATACGTATAAGAGCATCAGATAGATTATTTTTTCATAGATGGAGTATATTGATAGATATTTATCGCTTCATATCGAATGCATTTAAGGCTACCGATTATCATCGGATTTGTTGAAAGAATAACGCAAGTAGAAAAAGAAAATTTTCCAACAAATTGATTTCAGATCGTAAATTTAAGATACACTGACGATCATAAATACGAAGACATTGAAGTTTAGTGTAACTTGAATATTGTTAGAGCTTTTATTTTCTAGTTATTTTATTATGAACCTCTCGAGAAGAAATAAATGATTCTACAACTCTGTCTCAACGAAGCTGATCCCCGGTTGGCTTTCGCGTTACTTACAACATGCATATGTCTATCCTTAAGTAGATCTATAGATAGAAACATATATTTAAGCGTACAAGCGTGAATGATATCTCTACCATCCGACTCTTTATCGTTCACAATATTTTATAAAGACGGTAGCATGCAATAATTCTACTATTTGGAATAATAAAATTTTATTAACATCTTCACGAACAACATTCCGGGGTACGCAAGAACCGTATCAGAATCGTCGTATCATCTAACGGAGTACGAAGCGAGCTGGGTAAACGAACGTAATTTCTCTCGTCGAATAAATCTACTTTCTCACTCCCACGTCATTTCACCTCCTAATTTGCTGAACGTTATTTGCAACGAACAATCGAAGGGCAGCTAATTCGTCGTTGGAATGGGACCGAACGACCATGATGCAGGGCAATTAGCAAGTGCAAATAGATGCTAATTACAAGTAACTGGAAGAAAACGGTGGCGTTGTAGGTGTCGATTGTTCTTCTAATGAGATTTCGACGACCGCATTCCCGACGATGCAACATCCCTCTGTGCTCAGCTATGCTCCCTACTACTTGCCGATTGCTAATTAATTGGCACGCTAATTGGGGCAGCGTGGCTAGAACGTTTGTGTCGCGGTATCGCTTGCAAGCGCCGATGCAGATCGGTCCTTGTGTACGCGCGTCTTGATTGCAGCTACGATTGTTACTAGACTCGTATCGCGTAATTGTCAAACTATTTGCTGCACGAAAGCTCTAAAATCATTCCCCGTTAATGTAGGATGTTATTTAATAATTTATTCGCCGAACGAGAATCGCTATTAGCAAGTGGCGAGAAATTAGTATCGATAGTTGCTGTCCGATTGCATAATCATTTCCCATTTTCGTCGATGTGGTCTTTTATAGAAATAGTACAGAATATCTAACATCTCTGATATTCAGAATATTACTCGTAATATTACAATTGTAACAGTAAAATTTTCAGAAATTTATGCAACAAACAACGCACCGATCGGAACGTCGTAACTTTCAAGTACACACTGTGTGTAACTTTAAAAATGTTACCTGTCGCAATATTAAAATATCACTTGTTTTAACAGTTTGATCAGTTGTTTATCAGTTGTTTGAACGGTAACCTTTGGCACCTACGAAACTTCGCACCAGTTGCAACTCTATTAGAATTTGAATTTCAACAAATATACTCGAATTCCAGTAATTAATTGTGAGATGGACAAATAACTGTTGGCATAGAATGATTAACAATTTGATGGGGATATCTATCCCGGTTTATTTATCACATTAGGTGTCCCGCTGGGTAAACCGACCTAAATGAAATGAATCAGATGATGGAGGAGGACAAAGAGGAGGAGATGAAATGGAACAACCTGTGCGCGCAAAGCCCACGACAATCAATTTTCAATAAACCGACAGGTAAATGTATTTACAAACATTTATGCGCATAAATCGTGCTCTCTGGCAAATTGCATCCGCTGCTGTCTAGGAATGCGACGCGGATGATTTAAACGACGCTTCGAGGAAGGATATCTCTCGAGTGCTGTACCTCACACTTACGCTTTAGTTGTCCTTCGATCGTTACAAAATATACAAAATATCATTGCAGATTAACAGCCTTTTTTTCTTCCAAGCCAAATCTTTTTTCTCTTTATATCACGTTCACATGACATTCTTGAAAGGAGATCAATTATTTAAAAAAATAATAAAGTTCAACGTATAATTTCAACTGAATCGATAATAACTTATTACAGTAATTGATACGATTGTGAACTATAATTAGAAGAAATAAATATACATCTGAACAAGATGTGAGTAGATTTATACCATGACGTTCTCACATTCCGAAGCAATCATTGGAAATTTCATTAAGCTATCGTCTGTAATGTCCTGAAAATAATCTAACTTAATCTATCAATATCTATCAATAATCCTAATTTGAAGAAACGTTCTACGGTCAACGTGGAATCACTTGAAAGTGGTAGCGTCAGCTTTGATTCTCGATTCAGCCAAATTTCTAGGGCAAAATTCGAGGAAACTGTTAGGCGAATTGCAGCTCGAATCTGTAAATCGATACGCGCGTTATCACAATAATATTATCGCAGTCAATACGGCGTCGCGTATTTAATTGATCAGAGTGTTCGGTACGGCGCACGCGAAACGATACAAACACGGTAACTAAGTCGTTTCCATTAAAGCAAAGGTTAATTATCCGTGGCTGGATCTTGCTGCGGTTCGACTGTATGTTGAGAATCTCTGTTTCCAGTGTCCTGTTTTGTGCCCTGAACGAAATCGAGGCATCGACGTACTACGTGGTATTCGTGAACGATACGCTGGTGCAATCATTATCGAATAAAGTATAATTAAATGGTTAATACGCGATAATGGGCACGTGCTAGGAACCGATGAAAATATATGCTGCGTAGCGTGTCAATTTCCGCACGAAATGCATTTAATCACTCAAGAATCATTGATCATCATTGAACAGCCGAACGAATATCAATCGTCGCGACACGTAATCCTTGGAACTAATTCCATTCGGTCTAGTTCCAGTTCGCGCATATTTTTCACGCCAATTAACCCAATTTCGAGAACAGTTGCTATCACTGAGTCGTGCTGTCTCTGTCACATGGAGATTTCTGTCAAAAACGACGCTGCTGGAACAGCGTATCGTAATTAACGTATTAATTAATCACCAACCGTTAATTTGTAACGCGAGCTGTTGACCGTTTACAATATTTCTGCACCGATAATAAAATTCCGTAGCAATGATAGAATTAACAACGTGCAATTAACGAGCTCGTGTTTTCATCTCTTCGCATCCTTCGACATTTTCTTCCGCTTTTAAACGCGTATCAATCACGACGGTATCGGATTCTGGGTACAATTTGTCGAAAGAAAGTTTTCCGAGCTTGTAACTGATATTTTAGAATTTAATAGAACGGTTTGACACGTTAGATGATGCGAAGTTCGATACAATTAGAGCGCTATTCTGGTGTAGGTGACGGAGATGTAGATGTAAAAGATCGACGAGTGTTAGAATATTTATTATATGCAAATAAGTATTGGAATAGTTGAAGTAAACAAGAAATTCCTATAATGTTGACCGTTTATAACATTACCTTATAATATAAAAATATTAACTTGTAATATTATAAACAAATAACATGTTACTGTAACAATACTAATTTTGTTAATATACACACGCTGATAAAGAATATATATATAGTATAAAGTAGAAGAAATCTGATGAAATTATATTGCAAAGTGCATATGCAAGTGCATGAACACTTTCCAAAAATGTAAAAAAGTGAAGTTAATTATTACTTTGGCCTGTGATCGCCTATCATCTGAATATCTAGATTTCACTTTCGAGCCACGTATACATCGAATTTCCAGGCTGTTCCATCGCTTTTTTCCCTCCTTCTGATCGAGCTACGTTCGACTTTTAACCGGTAATTAATTAATCGCAGCATCCCTCTTCCAGGGTCGATTCTCGTTAGCGCGTCTAAAGCTGGAAGGAGCGGCCGCTTGCTAACTATCCGCCGCAAATTGCAGCCTCTGATCTCTTTGCCCGTTGGAATTCCTCCCTCCGCGAGTCGACGAGATTCCGCGGGGGAAGTTTTTCGGATTTCGAAGCTGTACGAAGTGTTTCGTAACGCGGTTGTTAACGTAGCGTCGGAGTTCGAGTTGATTGAGAAGAGGAAACAAGCTGAAAGGAGACTCCGAGCCTCGTTTTAGAACTCGTTTGCGGAAATGCTTTACGACCCGGTTGTAAAATGAAGTTCTTTCTGAGACTTAAGTGCCTTTTGGTTTATGCTACATGTACATATGTATGTATGTACATATACGTATAAGATTGATCGGGTATATAGCGTTTGCGTTCGATGTAGGGACAACTGATATTCTTCTCCTCTAGTTCGATTTCCTTGTGAGTTTGATGTAATAGCCGAATTTGTAGCTTTGATCGCCAATCATTCAGGATCAGGCCTGAGGATATTTGTGGAAAAGGGGCGATTGTGTACGTATAGGATTGTCCATTAGGCATTCTGTGTCGCATCGGATGATTATCCGATGCCTGATTAGACCAATTTCGTGTAGATAATACGTCCTGTACTAATATCGTTAGTCTCATACATACGTAGAAACATACGTTCGTCGCGTTATCCGATTCGTACGAGGCTTGCGCCACTTCTTTTGCAAATTAAATTTTTGAAACAGATATAAAATGCCTTGAAGAATCTATTGAAGAACCTTGCAAAAAGATTCCAACGAAAGTTTACACCGTTGACCGACGTAGCGAATCGGATTCATCCCTCTTTACATCGCGCAGAAAAAGATCAAAGCGGACGATGTTGGCAGGTCTCGGCATAAAACTCCGCAGGTAAAACGTCTTCGAAACTGAATTTTTCAATTCTTGACCGTTGCTATAAAACATGTTCAAAAAGTTGCCTCAACCCATCTTCACCTTCTCGAAACAACGAACCAACGAAACTTTAGCCCGTTGACCAACACGAAGAATCAAATTCATCCCTCTTTACACTTTCTATCAAAAAATCGAGCGTCGCGCGACCTCGGCATAAAATATCCAGGGCTTATTCGTCGCTTGGTACCGAAACCCTCGACACTGTTCGATGTGTGCACACGCGCTCGGCCCGTGGAATACTTTATCGCGCATGAATAATGTATCCAACGACGCTGATAGCGCGCACGGTCCAACATTTAGGCAACCTGGGCCAATATTGATACACGCTCTCGACGTGTTTCCTCTCCGTCGCGTTTTCTCTTCTACGTGGTCGCGTGCATACGCGTGTATACGCGCCACCCCGTCACAGGATTTTGGTCTACGCAATCGGCCAGTTTGTAACTGTTGTCGGGTTACAAGCTGCTCCGCGATCGTATCCCGTCGGGAAACGGACAGCTCGCGTTTACATTGTCCGACTGAACACGCGGATGACGCGTGTTTCCCAGAGACATTCGCAGATTTGCAGATTTGTCGCAACCTGTGGATACCTTGACTCTCCGCACTGCATTCGAATAGTCAGACGCGTTCTAGTTCTCTTTCAAGTGGAAGTTTCTGGATATACGTCGCTACAGTATCGAAATGCGATTATTTACACTTGGTGACAGTTTGTTATGGTTAGTTGAGTCTTTTAGAAACAATTGATATCAGTGAGTGATTGATATCACTTGTTACATACGACATACACTCAGATATGAGTTAATATATAAATAGTAATATAGTAATAGTTAATATATAAATAGTTGATAGTCTTTGTTTCGTTTAGTCTTTGACGAAGAAATTTCTAAAATTATTTTCGACCGGTGAAAGGACCGTGGAGGTACATGGCCGTCTAGTTAAATAATAAAGCACGATGACACGGTGCTTAAAGCTTCCAAACCAACCAGCGGAAGGCTCAAAGTGGTCGACTCCAGGCAGGGGTAAAATAATCCGGCGAATTACTTTCCCACCATTAAAAGTAACTGACCCTAATGAACATCAAGTGGATTGGATTCCGGCTTCCATTCACTTTGCTCTTGGCGCTCGGTGATTAACATTTCTTAATTTAAAGTCCTTAACAGACCTCTATCTGTGGACACGTCAATCCTAATCTTATAAACAATTATCCCTCCATCTTTTTTAACGTTATAATGTTTCCCAATGTTCACTTTTTAGCTTCACGCGAACTTTTGGTCTATGAAATTTGGGAATTAATCAAATCATTTATTTCGTATACATCTGGGTGTTTTCTTTACACGATGGATGTGTGCCGTATAAAAATAGGTGAAACAATTGATTTGTCAAAAAAAAAAAAGTACAAACCCTGTGTTAAACTAAATCAAACAATAGAGAGAGAAAGCAATCTAAAATGTAGAACTGCGTTCGATAACAATATTTTATTGAATAAATGCAGGAAGAAGAAGGTAATGTGAAAATAAAGAAAATATTTTTTCCAAAATCTATATTTTACTCATCGTTTTCTTATTACTGGAGAGAAATCATTTTCGTCGCCCGAAATATCCTCCGTCTAATCGTTTTGTATCATTTGTGACGGCAAATATTTTGTTTTCTCTTTTAATAATTCTTTATAACAAGTCGTACAAGTTCTCAAATCTCTTTGAAATCATGTAAAACGTCGGAGACTCGTATCATTTACAAAGACACGATAAAACATGGTAAAAAAGTCGCGTAACCAGAACGTGATAAATAAACCGTATAAAAGTTAATAACACGTGTTAAAAGAAAAACGTGTAAAATTGAATAAACTGTGCACAAAACTATGTAACAGAGAATTCTGTTAAAAGTGTTCTGTGTAAAAAGAAGGTCAGGTGTATTTATTTATATTTGTATTATATTATATGTTACATATTATACATTATACGTACTTTTTATGTTATATATAACTACGTTTATAATTATAATATATTTTTATATTTATTACTAATTATAATTACAGAGTAACAAACGAATGAAAAGAATTTTCAAAAAAATTTTCTTCGAGGAGCCTTACGCTAATATCGAAGTATAATCTACTTATTTGAATTGGAAACAAGTTGCTATCTTTGACACGTGTTTTCCGCAGGAGTTATAGCCGGTAGTAAGTCGAAACGAGGGAGAACCTCGAGACTCGTGGAACTTCGATTCGACTTCTCGAAGCCGCGGAACACGCGTAATTAGCGCGTGTTTGATATGCAGGGCGTAATACGCGGCATGATTGACTGCGATGTTTATCGTGTCGTTTGTAACGACGCAACGGGTAAAGGGTGCACGAGGAACGCTTCCGCTTTCATGCGTTTCACCCTTTACACGGACTTCACAGGATTATTATTTAGTTTCGGACTACCGTTTCGTTCCGAGTTTGCGTGGAACTCTGTATCCGTGTGCGAAGTTATTTCAGTGAATTTTTCAACTCCTTCTACCTCCGCCAGGATGTTTAACTGTAACGAATCGTGCACGAGTTTTCTAATTTCTCTTTACGACACTCTGTACGTTCGCGCACGAAACCACAAAAGGAACAGTTGAAATAAAAATGCTGAAATAAAGAAGAACCAAACAACACAGATTTGAAAGAGCCAAAAGAAGCCTTCAAAGATCCTCGAGTGAAGCGAATAGGAAAAAAAGCTGATAGAGCAGCGAAAGCGTTTAACATAGAAAATCAAAGGAACTTCCGAGCTGAGTGTTAAAGAAATCGGATGCTGAGAAAAGTGGCGAACGAAAAAACCAAAAAGCGAGGAATAAATCTGTAAGGCGAAAGCTCGAAAAGCGGTGTGCCAACTAATGGGAGTCGAGAAGTCCCAGCGAGATTCGTATTTGACATTAAACAAACACACGCTGGCTCGCGTAAACGAAGAGCCGTAACTTTGACAGGCTAAGGGTTGAACGGAGTGAAAGAGGGGTGAAAGAGGGGAAGATAGCGCGCGAGAAAAGGAGAAAATATTCCGCGGGGATTACTTGGCTCCCCATTAAAAGTAACTGACCCTAATGAACGCTCGCAATCGAGCTTCACTCGTCTTCTCTCTTCTACCCTTTTCGCCCCCTCCCTTCCCCCTTACCCTCCACGTTTACGCTTAACCCCCACTCTCTGCTATTTTTTTTTCTACCTTTTCATACCTACGTTCCACGTACCCCTTCCCCATTTTCCTTTTTCCTTCAATTTCGTACGTTTCCCCTCTCTGCCGGGTTAATAAAACGTTTCACTATACGCGTCGAATCGTTTAACGTCACTCCGGCCGGTATTTGCATAAGTGACTCTCGACCATTTCCAACCACGCGAACACTTTCCCAGCCACACGAACACTTTCCCAGCCATGCGAACACTTTCCCAGCGCGCCCTTTTCCACGTACCGGGATCCGGTTAATTCGAGATCGTTCCACGAATGCCGTTTAATAGCCGATACAAGAGCGGGAAATAAAGGTGGACCATTTAGCAGAATCTTTTAGGGCAACGCGTCACAGATTCTTGCCCGCATGCCGATGAATCGCGTGTATTTGTTTCTGGCCGGCCTGGTGTTTGGAGATAGCAGTCGAATGGTTCTTGTTTCAGAGCTTTCAGAGCCACGGTTTCACAGCTTTACAGCGGTTATAATGGAATCGAGGATTTATTTTCCAAGCACATTTGGAACAGAAATTCATATGGATTTTTATTTTATTTGATGCGAAAGCTGTGTAGAGTAAAGGTGTTAAGCGTGAGCTATGATAGGTGAAAGTGATTGATCCGAACGTGAATCGAGGATATCGAGATTTTGCATACAGCGATACGACAGAAAACGCAATCGTATTAAATTGCGGTGTGCTTATCGGAGATTAACTTTCATCGTAAATCTTTTATCCTAATTCTTTGTCCGATATTTTAATCGTAATATAATCGTTCTCCATTCGTCGAATTTGGTAAATTCTTCGAGTAATTATTCGTTACCCTTTGTCAAGTCACGTACTACGCTCTATTTCATTCAACTCTTTACAACGTATAGACTATACTTTAGAATCTAGTTGACACATTGATCGCGGATTATGCGAACAGTTCCTGATAGTAGCTTGTCTATTTATTATTCACGAACGATATTTGCTTCGTGAAAGAGGAAAGAGCAAGAAAATTCGTTTAGTCTTTTACATTATAAAACACTCGTAATGCGAACGAAATAACACGTTTGTATTAAAAATACCTAAAAAGCAAAGGCAGTGTATAGGATCAGGTATTAAGTATTGAGAGTTATTTTAGTTCTCATACCCGATAATCAGTTTCTGTCTATGTATAGTAGGAATATTGTCAAATGTATCTGTGCAGCAGTTAAAGGAGGAGGGGAGGGGGGGGGGGGAACGGGGGCGCAGGAACGGAACAGGCTAAATTAATTTGTCGACTGTGACATATTGAAAAATGCACCGGTCGCTAAATATCTTTCGGTCTGCTCGCAGGCGGCTGCAAAGAGGGTAGCGAAAGGGGTGGAAAAGTAGCCCTTGGGGACACGAGTTCCTCGTTTCATCGGAAGTAACTGACCGTAACAAATGCCCGGAGCAATCGAGCCTCGGACACACCAGCGGTCCCAAAGGAAATATATTGCTTTGCGGTTTCTTTATCGCCGTGAATGTTTCTCCTTTCTCCTGACACTTTGGAAAATGATGCACTCCCGCGGAAAATTTCCTCGATTGCTCTCCACGCCGGCGAAGTTTCAACACAATGATGAGTGGCTTAAGCGGCTGCGAACATGAAAGGATCACATAGATCGCTTCATAAACGTTGATCCAATGATTAATCGTGAATTTGGATCTTGAATCTGATTTGGGAAGATTATAGAAGTTTGATGAGGAAGAAGTACCTTTGTGAAATAGCTTTTGGAAGGTTTAGTCATTTTATTGTTGTTTTAGTTCTTTCGAGGCTTCTTTTCGAAAAGTGTTTTAGATTTGATATTTTATCTCGTAATTAGTATAATTTTTAAGCCTGTACAGCTGGATTTTTCTTTTGTCTCGTGAAAGGATTTATGGTTGATCGTGGATGAAACTACTAGCAAGTGTAAAAAGATGAAAATAAAATAGTACAAGATATGTAGATGGTAACAAGTAAACAATCGAATTAATTGCCGAAGACTAAACAATTAGACGCGTAGACGGAACAATTACGTTTCAAGATCCCTTTCAACTGAGCGTTTCCGGATCTCGTTTCTTGGTATTGTTTTCACCAGGAATTGATGTTCGCCAAGTTTCCTTCAAGCAGTTCTCGAATCTCTGCCGAAAATGCTATTTCCTTCAACTCGCTATTGTCGCTGCTTTATCCCGAAACAGGCGTATAGGATCCAGCTTTATTCGTGCGAAGTGACTCTCTCCTACAAATCCTTGGAGATTCTCTTCGCAAACACAGTCGAACGTATTTACTGTATTTAATAATGATGTATAAGAAGAAAGAAAAGAAGATATAGAAGATATAAAAAGATCAAGCCACTGTCACCTGGATGCATTAATTATTTTGTCTGTCTATCATTGATGCATAATTACGAAAATACTGCATTAGGAACTTTTAAATTTTTATCGTGCGACAGCGAAAGATTTCTCTTTTTAAAAGACATCCATCTCCTTCAATTTACTTACAAAAGAAGATTCTTAAGAAAGACATAACCTGTGGACATGTTAATCCTAATCTTATAAACAATTATCTCTCCATCTTTTTTAACGTTATAATGTTTTCCACTTTTTAGCTTCGTGGGAACTTTTGGTCAATGAAATTTGGAAATACGTACAGGAATAAGCTTCCACCGCTATTAGAAGTCTTGCGTGTATTTTTTCAATTCAATTCCACCACTACGATCGCAATTATTTCCTTCAATTGCTCCCCATCGTACAAACCAATCGTATTGTCTCTGCACGTTGTTCCTCTATCAACACCATTGAAATCTTCCATGTTCTCCAATTTCGTTCTAATGAAATGTTATCGCTGACATCTACAACCATTCTGTACGACCATTCTTGAAAAATACTTCAAGATCGCGAATCCACATTGCCAATCATCCTGTCCATTCCCAGGCTTTTTAATAAAATTCCTGAACCAACAATCGGGACCATTCCGTGTTCGTCAAGAACACGTCTTGAAGGTAGCCCCAGGGACAAACGACGCGTTGCTCGAGCGGCAGTCGCTTTCAGCCGTGTGTTGTCGTCCAGGTGAAGACGTCACGGCAACCGGTAAGAAGCTTTGCAAGACGTCGCTGCTGGGTTTGCGTTGTCGCAAGGGCGGCTCGCACGCCTGCTCCAGAATCCGCGTCGTGTTCTTCTTCCTGGCTGGGCGCACGCGAGCGTGCATTGTTCCTGCACGACCGCCATTGTCGTGCACAACAATAACGCGATGCGAAGGATCCCCTTGCGAACCCTGACGGGAATGTCGCATTCGTTAGCAGGCCGCAAATTGCAGTTTTCCCTCCCACTTCTCCTTGGATGCTGTTGCACGTTCTTCTTTAAGCCAACCGGAGATGCACGGCTGTGTCTCGGGAGAAATGTTGCTCGAATGCCGTAGCAGATCTCAGTCGGCGAGCTGGGTTGTTTCTTCATCGGAATTCAGGATGATAAGGATTAACATCCTCCTTTATTTTCGCTTGCAATTTCATTCTTAGTCTTTCGACCCTTTCGTTTAGTATTCTGGGCTACTGTTTGTTTGGTATAAACGAGGCTTCGTTGGATTAAAGTTTGTACTTTGGTTCGTTTCTTTTTTGGAGGACGTACAGTGGCTGTAGAAAGTGTTCGTACACATTTGTTATTGGATTTATGTAGAAGTTAATTGGATGCGAATATAATAAAGTTCGTATTATTTGGTAGTACTTCCGTGTGATATTATGGGAATGGAATGTAGAATTTAATAAAAAAGAACGCTTCACTGGAAAATTTTATGGAATATTCTCGTGGCCACTGTTAAGATTCCATGTCAGTGGATGGACATTTTCTTCTGTAATTAATGTTCGGTCCAGTGTAATTCAAAAATACCCAGAATCTTTGGTGGTCATCCGCTATTTTTCCATCTAAATCTCAAATATCCTGTTCTTCTTTTCGCTTTTCGTAGATTTCTAACTGAAAATCCAATCTCACTTGCAACAAATCGTCACGCCAAATCCTATTTTCATGATATAACGAGTCAACGCTAACTTTCATTAAACGAGTATAAACGTTTCTTTTTCGTCTGCCATTTAACCAGTTCGCGTAGGCTGCAAGACGTTGAGAGAAAATATCAGCGCGTCGCACGATGTCCGCGAAAGAAACAAAGAAGACATACGTGTAACAGCGAGATTATCATGCATCGTTCTTTTCCGTAATAAATTTTTCAGTTAATCCAGTGAACGTTACGGTACCGTGCGTCAACCGGGAACCGAGATTTTCTCTTTCTGAAATGAAAAAGAAATGGGAGAAAGATGAAATAAAAAGAAAGGTTGTGTTGTTCGTTTGCAGTTGATGAGGGAAATCCGCGAGCGAAATTCATGGAGGCGCGGCCAACTCGAGAATAATTTTTCAAGGAAACAGTACGCGCATAAATCCGCTTAATCCGTGCGTGCGTGAAGGGAAACACGCTAGGAAATTGCTTGTCTCTGTCGCTGGTCCCCGACGTTGCTGAATTTCCCCCTTTTATTTTATTTTATTTTTTTTTTTTTTACAAGAAACATTCACCAGACCAGCGGTATCTTCTTTTCACTTCATTTTTGTTAAATATTTCTCTTCCTTTTTCTTCAAATTCTTCTTGTTCCGAGTTTCATTTCCTTTTGCTCTGCGGAAGAAAAACTTGCAGAAGTACGAGCTTCTTTTTCTGTTTTGGCGCTCTCGCAGGCACGGGGATTCGATTACAGTTTCTTAGAAGACACGTCGGCCTCTTTGAACGTTCTGGACTTCGCAGCTTTTTAAAAGAGATTTCTTTGCCTTTCAGGCAATCGTTAATCCTGTGCTTCGGAGCTCTTTGCCACGCCCCCGTCGTAATTAACACGACTTTTGCTTTTTCATGCTTCGCGCCATTGCCATCAAGCAACGGTTCCTCTCGGCGCCTTGCTCCAGATCGATTTTCACTGAATTCCCGGTACCTCGTTTACGTAATTGATCGTGAAAAATGAGAATTGTTGCAAGAATTGGTACAGAGAAGTACCTCGTGGCAGAACCTCGTCCAACACGATACTCGTATAATACGGACAGAAAATTACTATCACAGCCTCGTATAAAGCAAATTGCAAAATTGTTTAAAGGGAAACGAAATATACGGATAATTAAAATAAATAAGACACAAGATAATTCCAGAAATTCGCAATAGTATTTAAATCGCCTAATCATGAAAATACCAGAATATTTTCGACGAAGTTCTTTGTTTCAATGGCCGGTGATGGATTGGACTGTGTGACACTGTGCAGTAGTATAGGTACGTTCGTGATAATGTCGGTGAACTACACATACGTACGTTGTTACAATTTGCAACTTGACATATCTGTGGTTTTCTATCGCGAGATTCTATCGCGTTTTTAATAGCGCGCTTCGCTTCTTCATGAAACTTCCAATCAACGCGCTATTAAAATCAGGACGGAAATTCGAAGAACCAGAAGTCTTAACAATCCTTGCGAAAGTTTAAAATCTGAAATCTGTAACTTGTTAATTCACTGATATTATTAGTCGATCACCGAGCAAGATATATCGCATATAAGATGTCCATATTATTTCGTCATAACATCGCTATTCGATGATGAGTAAGTTAGAATTTGAAAAACATGGAAAATTCGTAATTTCTAAGTCAGTGGGAAATTTCGCGAGACTCGGCCCCTCGAAAGTTCTTCGAGCGATAAATTCCTCTTTGTTTCAACGCTCAGCCCATCTTGCTACAGACTGAGGCTACACGAATTTCGTTCTCCGCGCCATTCGTCCACCGGGACGCGATAACGCCGGTGAATTTCCGCGAGGCACGGAAATTATGCGAGGAAACTGCGAGGTGCACTGGTTTCGATGTACTTTGCCACTTAGCGGCCACGAATAAACCACGAGGAACGAGTAACGACCAACGCAGCTGCTAACGCGACCGACATGAGCAACAGCCCGTGCTTTAGACCCGCTTTTGCTTCGCTCCGTTTCCAACCGGCACTTCCACGACGATTCTCGGCTGGCTCTTTTTCTTCTTTTCCACTGAGAATTTTCTTCCAGGGTCTTGTTCTCTCGGTGCTCGTGAAAGATCCTTGCTTTTCCTTTCTGCGCGGTCGGATTCAGGATCTATGTGGACCTCGTTTATTAACCTGTTAACGCTACAACTATCAGCGATTAGAGCGTAAAACTTCGATATCGAGAAAATGGAAAGGTGAAATGTTACGTGGGAGAAATATTTAATGTAAGACAGAAAATCTGTAGATCTTTTTTAGTATAACTATTTGTGTACGAAATATCGGAAGTTTAATTTGCACTTGAAAAATTGCCGTCTATAGGAAATGTTTTATGATTCTGTCTTTGAGCGATTTATTACAATTAGCAAACTATCAATCGGACGAAAAAGATTCCTCTAAAATGATCGAATTATTAAATTCTAAAGTACATCAACGAATCTGGTGTTTAATTCACAGGTGGTGTTTATTGTTAATAAACAGTATTAATAGCAGTTTTAATACGATATCGAAGCTTCTAATAAATAATTTCAATTTGCTGTATTATTTGTTATATTGCCTCCGTTGACTATAATCATTAATTTATTATTCATTTAAATTTTTCGGCAACACTGCAGCGTCACATTGTATAGCGGCAGTACAAATCGATTAAACCACCTGGATATTTATAAGCTGTAACGTATAATAGAAATGTTACGGTACGGATCTCTGAGCAAATGAATTATTACACCTAAGGTATTGACAAAGCGACGAGTACCGGGTGACGAGTTAACTCGATTTTCCCCGTTTACGAATGAAATTGTTTATCGTGTTGAGTTAGAATGTAGCTAGGGATTTGAAGATAAGTTTGATAGTCTGGTTAATTGTTTAGTGTTACGTGATCCATATAATAGGAATGCTGGAATTGAAGATACGAGTGAATACGTCTGAATTTAGATGTATCCGAAATGTAACAGAAATTGCATCGTATTCTCTACAAAATCAATTTTCAGCTAAATATAGAAAACGAGAAATACAATAAGCTTTCAAATCTTGATAAAAATTACTCTCCTTGGAGATAAATAAAATGGTTACATAAAGTTCAATCTTTTTAAGAACGAATTTCCTAAGACTGCGAGACAATTACTTTCTTTTCTTCTATTTACATTATTTTCCCGAGAAAATCCACTGAATCCGTCGTTTATCGTTGATACGTCCAGTAGAATTACAAATGAATATACGTAATTGCAAAATGAAATTGATACTCGCTAACTGATCTTAATGTAATTTCTATAGGACTCCATTTGTTGAGACGAAGCTTCAATTAGCGTCTAATTAAATGGGCTCCGTTGATGGACTCCTGTTGATCGTTATCCGAACAAGAACTTCCATTAAGTATAGTATATAACGAAAAATCATACATATCATACACATAAAAATGATTCATAATATAGTACATAACGGACAAAGATCACTGAACCTCTATCACGTAAACTATTTGTCCCTTGATGGGTCCAACCCAATAAACTTGTACCGTATGTGTATTTTAAAAATTCTATTATAAAACGACTTTTAAGCGTACGAGTATATAAAAATTATGGATACAGTTATTACGTGGCATTTATGTATGTGTGTGTGTGTATCAAAGCTAACTACGTACTCGTGAAGGAATTTCATATAGTCAGAAGAAACGATATTTCTTCGCAATAATATTCATTGTACCTTTTGAAAGATCATCAATCTCGAATCAAAGGAAAGAGGTTAATCGTCGTACTTCTATACGCTGTTTCTCGCGTGTCCTTTCTCCAACCATTTCCAACCCTCAGCTTAAACATCGTTATAAATCACACGTATAATACCTCTTGCATTAGGTACTATAATCGAATGCAGGACTATCTATACATCGTTGCATTCTATATACTCCACACTCGAAACTTTCAGCAACACTGTACGATCCGTGGTTTATTATTAACCACGTTTATTATTAACGGCACAACAGTGCGCGTTCCCCGTTGAAATACCCGCCGAACTTTCTCTATTCCGCGGTTGCTGATTTACCGCAAAATAAAGAGAATGAGAGAGATAGAGGATATATACAGAGTGTTGCACTTACCATGGCACAATCGCCAAAGGGATGACTTTACGTTAAAAAGTAAATGAAAAATGTAGAATGGAGTCTTTTCTTACGATGCTTTATATATTGGAATGAAAATCCAATCGAAATTACGTTAAAAGTATGAGATAAAATCTCTTGGTTTTACGTCTCGTTTCCTGGAAAATGAAGTTTAGATATAACGGTACTTACGTATCGTCAGTCAAAGATTAGATCACGCACGCTCCTATAATTTTCAAATTTGTCCGCTCGAGCATTTGCCTAGTTGCACATTTTTCTAACCGCAGCTTTGTTTAAATTTAGGAATTTGTCCAGTTGGAAGTTTTCCCAAATTCAAGAAAATACGTTGTTATCTCAACGTGTATTTGACAACTTTTTCAATCTTCTTCTCCTCGAAAGCAAAGCGTCGTACAGAAGGGTTGCACTGCACCTTTTTCTGTACGCTACTTCTCCTGACTTAGGATTACCGCTTTCCTAATTATACCGTTATTACTGAAACACCCTCTATATATAAATAAAGAGATAGCTGTAAATTGTTACTCAAGTTGCAGCGAAGATCGCCGCAACGGGCAAAGGGCAGCAATTTCGAAAGCTAGACGATTATTGACACGCCTGCGGCGATAGATCGTCTGTCTGGCACGCGTTCCTCTTCGGGAACAATCCCCTTCACCTGTGCTCTCCTGCTGTAACTGTCTTCGAGTCCTCGTGACTACTCTCGTAAGATTGCTTCACGTAACACACCTGTCGACGTCGTATCTTGCATGCTTGCATGTGATATTATCTGGAATCCGCAATATCGTCGCAATGACGCGATGCGTGCAGCTATCAATTATTTACAGGTCCGTGTGCGGATTACGCGACTCTTTGATGTCGAGTTCGCGGCTCTGCTTACGTGTTGCGTATGAATCGTGCGAGAAGAATATTTGTTACCTGAGGGTTTCGGTTTGAGCGTGCCACGAGGTGATGAAAGGTTCGTTGCAATTAGTGCCGCGGCTGGAACTGTGAAGGAGTTCGTTTTTGAAATTCTTTTACCTTTTTTCTTCAAAGAGAAGAAAACCTCTCCGTCTGAGTCTTTTTTTGCTCCTTGGAGAGACGTTTGTACGAAGATGGTTGTATTAGATTGGATGTGTGGTGTGTATGAAATATCATTTCCCTTTTCATCATCCACGTGAAACTCCACTTTTGAATTTGTTTATCTCGAATTTGTTATTTTTACTGAATATACTTTCGATTGTTTAATTTAACGAACAGTTCACGTACTGATAAGTGTCTGGTAACTTTTTTCAGATTTTTTAACGAGTCGAAGCAGTATAAAAGTTAGACTCGATTGTATATTTCGTTATAAATCTCCAAGTCTGTTCAGGGATATTGGTTACGATGAAGATACTATTTGTTATTGATTATTCATACGTATATAGAATACATTTTATTTGCAGAATTATTACGTCAATAATTATTATGTTAATTATCGTGTCAGTAATTATTGCCAAAAGCACGTGTCTCGTGCTCAATCAATTACATAAGTCAATTAAATTCCTAATGGCTCTTGGAGAAACTCTACTTTTATCTTCTTAATATCTTTCCTCGCCAAACATCACTCCTTGCTATTCTTCTATTCGAGATCGATACCTATCTTTTACCTATAGCAGTATTATTTTAAAGTTATATATATTTTAAAGTTATTTTAAAGTATTATTCCTCAGTGAAGATCATTTGGTATTAGAACTGTTGTATAAAATTATTAATTAAGTTAGGAGAAGAGAACGAGAAAGAATAAATATTATTTCTCCAAATTCGTTCGCTATAAATTATTATTTCCTTTATTTGTTGGAGAGAAAAGAGGATCCAAGAGAAAATGGTGTTTGTTCGCACGTCCGAGAGATAGACGACGAAATCCGTAGTCGAGACGCGGGAAAGTCGTCGTATTTTCGTTGTGTCAGAGCGTCGGGTCGCGGTGTCGGCCTCGAAAAATCCGTCGTTGGAAATTTATGCCGCTGTGCATCCGCGGCTTACCGGGGTCGTCTGTCGCGGCGAGTGAATGGCAACACGTTTCGCAAACTAAGACGACCTCGCGCGGTCAGAAAAGGTCTGCCATTCCCCTCCGTGCGATACACGTTCCTCTCTGTCAAGCGAAGACGGAAGCCGATCGTTGGAACGTGCGCAAATTATTACCAAATCGTCTCATTTATTCTAAAGTTCTTACATATTCTATCGTTATACAGTAATTAATCATGAATGATAGCTAGTTATGGAATAATTACATTTCTCAATTATACTTTTCTCATAAGGGAACAATGTTAAAAAGCCTTTATGGATGTTGTTCAAATTCAATTTTGTTTGCTTTCGACGTGGCTACTTTTCCTTGTAAGCAAGAAAGGATTTCGTCTCATAGAAATAAATAGAATTTTGAAATTATTCATGATCATTGCCATTATTGAAAATTAATTATTAATTAGTCCCTGATGCCAATGAAATGTAAATTATATTATTTTTGCAAATAATAGAATTGTTCTTAGAAATTACTTTAACGTTTCTATAATTAATTCCATTAAATGTTACTTTGGTATTTTTTTTTTTTCGTCTAAAAATATTGTTACAGTCTCACAGTGTCTCTTGTTATTGTCATTCCTTTGTGTGTTTGCGGATAAATTTATAATAGAATTTTCTATCAACCTGTCTCGTAGATACGTTTCTTTCCTGATTTGTAATGGGAATAATGCGTGTGAGGTGTCACGTTGGGTGATGCTCTGGCAATTTGCTGTCTCACTTGGTGTTTACTCGGCTAAGGTAAAGGCCATTAGGGTATTAGGATTAGGTCTAGTTACCTGAATTGGCTACGGTGATCTGGATAATGTAACGACTTTTGTTAAGTGAAGTTTCCTTTCCTATAGTCGCATGGCGTTGTTGTTACAGATGTGCTCTACTGTTTCTTGGCATGTAGAATAGTATTACATACGTGCTTTACAGAAAATACCGAATAATCCCGTAATTAAATTCCTTTTAATTAATTAAATTCTATGAACTAGGAAAATTCGTATTTTCCCAACCAACTACATATCCATATTTTACAAACTAATTACGTATGACAAACTGACTATTGCACCAAACAAGCATGCATATTTTATAGAAATCCATGCGATTCTCTGCAATACATAATCCTAAGTCCTGGTTGTTTATGCAAATTCATACTTTCATAAATGCGCTACATTATTTTCCTTCGTCGCTTAAATATCATAACGACTAGATAGTTGGATATTTTCTATATTTTCGTATACCATGTGCATTCTGTCTACTTTTAATAATAAACTTATACAAATACGCAAACATCCTACTGTCTGTCTGCACGAGAGAAGGAAACTGTATGAAAATATCAGTAATTTAAACCTTTACGATCGATCCAGCATTTATCACTTAATTTCAACAAATTCTTCACCGATGAGATATTTTCAAACGCTACTCGAAACTTCGATATATTTCTATATATACGCGACCAATTAGCCTGTGGAATTAACGCACGATACAAAAGAATATATCATAATCATTAAAACCGAAAATATACGAGTGAAATAAAATGTCGAGGCCAGCTTCGACTCGGACTGCAAAGGATTAATTGCTAAGCCAGTCACACAGAACCTAAAATCGTTAAAAAAAAAAAAAGAAGAAAAAAAGGAAAACGTTTTGTTCGTCGCGCAAAGAGGCCAGGGAATGGATCGTGAAATCCTATATATAAAGGTACAGATCGGTTATAATATCGTTACGCCATTTGTGATTCGTTGAATTCGTCCTACCTTGAAACGAACGACGTACTGTTCACGTAAATTCCGTCCAACGAACGTACATATATATTTTTTCGGCGAACGTAGCTGGAATAACAAAAGGATCGAAACAGAGCCATTGAAAATTGATTTGTATTTGATCGATCGTTCCCATTCCTCTTTCGCCCACGCAGAGACGATCCTTTTTGCCTTTGGCCGAGGTTCGGATGAAAGCTTCAATTAAATCGAAGCGGTAATTCAAAAAACGGAACGAGAACAATAAGTCACTAATAAGAGCACTAGGAAGCCTGAAAGACGCGAGGTGAAAATGACGGAACCGTATGCGCGGCGAAATGCCTCTTAAGTAGCTCGTTAATAAAATTATAGGAGATCGATACACGAGTGCACTATCGACTGTCCTTTCTTCTTTGAACGAACCTATTTTCTGCCCTTGCATCGACTTTTCTGTAATTCACATTTGTCCAATCGTTTACTCGAACGCGGACTACAAGTAGGCGAAGCTATATTCTTGTTCTACGAAGTGGAATTTTCTCTGTTTATTCTATATGGTTGACCTTGAAGGTTATATTTAAGGAAGAGGAATGGTCATATCAACTTAGGAATTGTCCTTGGAATCGTTTCTACCCTTCGGCTACAAGATTCCCTCGCACACATTTAGATTAATATTATTGGGGAAGTTTTACAAGAATTACTAATATTAATAAATATCTTCGTAGAATAATTACAAGTTTAGTAATACATGTAAATAATGCAAATGAAACTTTATTCTTTTCTCGTTAATATTTTTCAAATTATCTGATCATTTTATTTAACAAGGAAATTATGAAGTTGTAGAAGAAACGTTTACAGCTTAGGACTTATAACTTGTCAATTTGCACCAAGTCGTTGTTTTAATTGGTCGATCACGTGGATATTCGGTTAACCCTTCTGAGATGGATTTCCCAGAACACTGAGCGCAGTTGGAAAGGAAACGTTTATAACCTGAGACTTTTAACTTGTCAATTTGCTCGGTATCTATGTTTTGATCGATCAGCTATCTGGGTATCCAGTTAACCTTTCGAGATGAATTCTTTCAAACAGCGACTATAGTAATTCGATTATGCAAGAGAGTTCAGTTCGACAATCCCTAGCAACGATGAAACAAACGCGTTTGCCGACTTGTTCGCGTAATAAAATATCCTCGTGGAATTTCACGGAATCGTCAGGGAGAAAGGAAGAAGGAAAGTAGAAAAATGGCTATGTGTTTGATTACAGCTGATTTTTAAATATCCAACGCGTTTGTCCAGTTTTTCCTCTGTACCCGCTCGAAAATACTCCTCTCCATTTGTAATCATTATCGCGACCATAGAAAAATCGTGCCATTAGAGGTCACGTAAACTCAAGGATAGGGCCCTTAGGGTTAATGCTGTTTGTAGGTACGGCCCGTAGAGCGGTTCGTATTTTTCTTTCCTCAATGGCGGCGGCATTTGTCAGCGTCCCTGATAGACCTAGCCAGCGGGCCAAGAAAAAGTTCGCGAACGCGAATCACATATTTCTACTTTCCATCTGTTCCTGCTCTTTGTACTCGCAGTGAGCTGTTCCTTCAAGATCTACGGGCCCGTGTTGCTCCTCTATTCTTCGCTAATGCGCTCAGGGAAAACGAAAATTAACCCTTTCTTTATGGCACTCGTGGCCGTGAGTATGGTTTCTCCGTATTACAGGGAAAGTGGCTCGTCGCGAATATTCATTTTGCGTTAAAAGAGCGTTGAATGAGCGTGCGACATCAAACGCTTAAGTAATTAACAAATATACCAATATCCTGTTTGCATAAGAAACGAGTTGAATAAAAATGTAACGAAGAAATTAACCAGACATACCGATAATTAGGTACATCAATTAACAAGATATGTCAGTAGCTGATTTCTTCGAATTTCGATGTATTTTGTTTATTATTTATGTATATCGTACTGAGTTGCTCAGTATAGTTTTTATGTATATGTAGGTAAGCGTAAATCCCTGGTCATGGAATCGCGACATGTAAAATTTGAAATTGTTGTTTTTTAATTAACCAATAATGATAATAATGATAGGAAATTGTTAAATATTGTAATTGAAACAAAATATACTAATTATATTTGTCGAGAGAAGTGAATTTCGCGCTCAGCACATTAGCATCACCCAGAAGACCGACAAGGAGGTTTGGCCTAAAATTTTCGATACAGTGTAAATTGTATTTAAAAAGATGGGATTCGCGCGTTCTGATGTGTGTAGATGAGCTATAATTCACCTACGCGAAGTAAACTTGTCGAATTCGATCTACCTAAGGTAAGGAGAACAAACGAGGCTCGAGTTATTCAGTGGACAGATAAGTAAATGATCTTCGAATCGTTGAACGACAAATGTGACGAATTGCAGGAAAGATCAACGGGAAATGTAACGAATGACAGGGAAAATCATTGACAAACGTGATAAAACATTCTGGTCAACAGCCACAGGTTCGATCCTTCTCAGATTGCTCTCTTACAATGCTAAATTAATATACCGATCACTAACTTAACGTACAAAAAATTGTGCAAAGAAACACAGTGGATTTCAGCGGATAGAGTCATGTAAGCCACTTTATGTCGTAATTCCACACATTCTACACGCGAGTCCTGGTGCAGTGCCAGGAAGAAGAGACGCTCGCAAGAAGGAAACAAAGAACAAAACTGCCTGACAGAGAAGTTTCTCTCGTAAGCTAGCAAGAGTTTCTATAGCTAAATCAACATACCAGCCGGTAGCTTAATATACAAAAAGTTGCTCAAAGAAGCACAGTGCACGCTACATTTCACTCGAAAGGTTCACGTAAGCCACCTCATTTCGTAATTCCACGCGTTCTACACACGAGTCCTGGCGCGGTGCCAACGATTGCCTCGCAAAGAAGGGATCAAGCAGGGAAACTCCGCCGCACAGATGTTCCTCTTAAAAGTTAGCAACTTTTCTATACGAGGAATCGTTCGTCGCGTCCAGGCATCCCTTGATTCTCTCGGATTATTATAATCTCCGTTGAAACGACGGTGGAGGCTTCGGGGAATGAAGGGTCTGTGTTAGAGCGGGCGCATGGCCTTCCATCTAATGGAAGATAACGCAAATCCCATCGCAATTTCGACGAGAATCCAACAATGAACTGAAGCGCCCCGAGGACCTGACGACGACCATCGTCCCTAACCGAGGATGTGGTTGAGTTGTACAACACTGTACACCAGCTAGTTGATATAGAGACTACAGGATAGATGGCGGACAGCTTGGTTATAGATGAAAAGCGAGATGGGTAAGCAATGGCCGACTTAAGCTCATCTACGTTTACAGGATCCAGGCGAGTGGCGGTCAGCTCGTTAACAGGCTACGTCGCTTTCGCTACAACTTTTCACTGGTGTACACCATGTAAATTTTATGTACCTAGTTGGCGAAAGGTTGACGAGCTTTGCCTTAGTTTGTAGAGGCTGTTACTAGAGGCTTGGTCAATCAACGGTCCACGGAGTTGGGCTAATGAAAGGAATATTTTTGAGCTAATCAACGTATTATTGATCCTGCTGCAGTTTTTAGCAGATTAATTTTTCCAAATTCGTGTTTTACAGGCTTCATGAATAATACGTACGCATTAATCTTTGTTCCTGGATATTTGAACAGTTGGTGGTCTTTAGCGAAATTAAACGTTGGTGGCAGGTGTATTAAGGTGTGTATTAACGAAAGGAATACTTTCAGCTTTGGAAACTCAAGGTTTAGATGTTTGACGGTAATTTGTATATACAGATCTGTTGATAAAAATTAGGAAACTTGATTTATGTTCTTATATAAAATCAGACAATGCTGACAGGGCTGTTAAGAGGCAATGAAAGGAATAATTAAATTCACGTGAAAGTATTACTGTATCTGTATCTCGTCCTCCAGGAAGAGAATAGAATTGTAGCTTTAAAACCTGGTGTTTGTCGAGATGGAACGTCACGGAAGAAAATGTGCTTTTAAAAGCGCGCCCGAAACCCAAAGAATCGCAAATATGTCAGAATAGAATCCGTTCAATTTGCAATTGATACTCACCTCGGACATGGATTCGTTGATCAGAGATCAGCAGAGTTTTTCCAGAGTTCCGTGAATACGGTTTGGTTCAGCTCGTTAACCAAGTTCGCTTTCTGGAATTCTCGGCTAAAACTGAAGGAATTTCATCCGGGATTTCCAGTCGTTCTTGCTCGAAGGATTTTAAACTAGACCGGTTCCTATCCTTCCCTTTTGCCAACGAAAGAATTTTTTAGGAAATTCGTGGCCCGACGTGACGGTGAGTCTGTTGGGATTAATTTCGGCTCTTCGGGATTTTATCGTACCGAGCCAGAGTTTCCACTGGATACGAAAGCTTGGCTCAGTCAGATTGAAAACTCGGCTGGAAAGGAGTTTAGAACTTGAAAACACCGACGATGAGATCTCATTAAAATCTCGCCTATCTTGCATTAAATATTCTCGACCATCTTGAAAATTATCTTTTGATTTTTGTACGCGAACAAGATGCTGAAAATTTAAGTAGAATGAATCAAGCATAGAATCTATCTGCTCCTATGTCCGATTACACTCGACATTCTCTTTCGTCCTATTCCTTTCAGACTTACTATTCTTAAGTCGATTCAATTTGTCTCCTTACGCTCAGTTTTTTAAGCTGTTTTTTTTTTTTTTAACTAATTAAATTATGAAACTTTATTTATCGTATCTACTTTTGATAATGCGCCCTGTGGAATTAGTTTTAGTGTGTTATATCTTCCCCACAAGAACATCGGACAGAATGAACCGTTGAATTTAAATAAGATCGTTAACAATATTTTATATACCATTTATTTATGTGATTATGTACGGTGAAAAGAAGTTTGACGATTTATAAATCTGTGAAATCTCACCTCGATATCTAGCCGAGTGAAGCTGCGTTTAATTCAGCGCGAGAAGATAACGGGGTTGGAAAATCGCACTCTATTTTTTTCCAACTTTTTGCGTGAAAATGATCGCTTATTAAATTACCAATTGCTTCAAACAAAAAAGCTCTCGTAATTAAACAGCTCTGCCACCATCATGAACTGGCGATTACCTGGAATTTTACTCGTTTAAAATCTCTCCGATACCAAAAACAGGAAAAAAGAACTACTTATCCCCATTTACAGCGTTCTTGAACAGATTAAAAAGATCATTCGTGCTCCCGAACCTAATAACGAGATATTAAAAATCCACAATGTGCAACGAAGGCAAATCTTCCCCCCCCTTTTTTTAAAGAAAAGAGAAAAAGAAAAGATGAAAAAGAAAGACACCGAGGAAAAACCAATTAGGGAGAAAAGGGGATAGGGGAGAAAATAGGAGAAATAAAAAGGAAAGGTAAGCGAGTATGCTCGTCCATTACAGCGTCATTATTGCGACGGATTAATTAAAATCCGTGGAAATCCTCTTGAGGCTGATACGTCTGCCTCTCGCGGAATCTTCGTCTAATGAACTAACCATTATCGAGCGAGCAAGACGCGATTTTACCTGACCATTATCGTCCCACTGTTCCCAGCTATTTGCTATCTCGCACATGATTATTCATCGTTCCACGGATACCGCCATGCCACCCTCACCTTTGTCCACTTTGATTTATCTTTTATCGATTTTGCCGCTGGCTACAGAAGGATAATTTATCGCCAGCCCTTTCGCCACACATGTTCATACAGCGGCTTGCGGAAGTATAATATTTGAACAGCCGACATACAAAACTTTTATGTTTATATTATATATGCGTATTGTGTGCATATAATTTTGGAATTTTATTAGCACTGTAACGAGATCGCGAACTGTGATGATGATGATTTTCAGAGATATATGAACAGTTATTTACCTTTCTCTTTTCGCTGTCGGAGTTACACAAATCGTGAGTCGGCGGTTGCATTTTGCGAAAGGGATGAAAGTTTCGTAATTTGTTTCCCTCGTCAGCTGGTGGAAGACTCGCTTGCATCAAAAGCTCAACAACGAGAGTAAAAGTTACCAACATCGTGGCTTCGTTTATCGAACTTTCTTGGTTTTATTTTAAGGCTTTGGTCGACGTCCGAGCCTCGCGACGAAGTTCTTCATTTTATATCGACCAACCGTTCGTCGCGTTAACCAACAATTGAGATTACCGCAACTAAAAACCATTTCTACTAAAACTGTGCTGCCTTTCGGTAAACGGCCATCAGAAACCGAAGAATTAACGCGTTAGGGGATTTTCCGGCGCTGTAATCCGTAGGATAAAACATGATTTATCAGCATCAGAGAAACGCCGTTGGTTCGACCCGTAAAAAACGTAACGATCACAATTATTGCAAAAATTCGACCAAGCCGAACGACCGTGCTACGAAAAATCATTCCACCAGCCAATTAATTTTGAATTGTTACACGGCAAGGAAGCTGCGATTCTATGAAAATGTAATCTGCACGCTGCTGCGCTGTTTCATTTTTACTTTATCCTTCGTCTCGTCCCTTCAGACCATTTTCTTTCCTTTTTTTTTTCTGTTTTACAGCGACTAAGATAGTGAAAAAGCGAAGCGACGGTGTTTTAAACGAAGATTATCCCTCGTCTCGCTTTCGCGTTTATTGCTCGATGCGGCGCATTTCTCAAAAAAAGGAAGGAAAGATGATCGTCTTGAAAGCAAGTTATTTGTCTTTCCAACTAAAATATGAAGGTTAATTCTTTCTTCTCTTATTTCTCGATGACAGTAGAATTCCCATTTTCCTTACGATTCTGCGTTCCACGTTACAAGATTAGAAAGTTCGTAAGCTTTTGATATATCGAATATATCGACATGGTGTCGTCGAAGATTCCGAAATTATAGAATTTCCAGAATTTTTGTAAGCTTGATAAATGCGTCATAATTGAAAAACGTAACAAAAGATTTATCGAAAGGACAAATGTTAAAATAATTCTTTTTTTCTATAGGAATAACGATCAGCAATGGCAAAAAAGTTTGACAATTTTCTCCTCGCACGAATGCTTTAATATTGTAAATGTAAAACAGAAGTAAATCTGGTGCTTCTTTCCTATATTTCGTGTTTTATATTTTTAATAACTGCGAAAGCACGTTTATTACTTTTTTATACTGTCTGAACAGTTTTAATGCCAGCGTATAACTGTTGGGAAATAAGAATTTTACGAAAATTACTACTATTCTCGGGAAAGTTAAGCCATTAAACGGAACGTTGCGTTAATATAATATTTCATTTGCAGTCCATTTTTTAGTTAATTTCTATTACTACGTTCCAACAGAGAATTCCATAGACTTACTTATTAATTTTGGTCACTAATTTCTTTTTCTACTACAATCTATTATCTACTATTTAAGGTCCGTTACTTTTTATAAATCGTATAATCGTAACAAAAGATTTAAATTACTTTAGTCTCATTTTTCGATAACATTGCGTTTACGCAATTTCATTATCAAACGTTGAGTTAAAATCCTGAAAATTCCGCAATGTTCTAAAATTTTCGACGAAACATTTCTCGGAAATGTTTGAAGTTTCAAAAGTACAAAAAAATTCCTAATCTTGCAACGTGAAATAGTGGATCCTAGTAGATTCTAGAATTCCCTAGAATATTCCGTTCAACGATACGAAATTTCAATTCATAATTTTATTCTAAAACGTTGAGTTAAAATCCTGAAAATTCCACAATGTTCTAAAATTTTCGACTAAATATTTCTCGGAAATGTTTGAAGTTCCAAAAGTACAAAAAAAATTCCTAATCTTACAACGTGGAATAGCGGGTCGTAGTAGATTCTAGAATTCCCTAGAATATTCCATTCAACGATACGAAATTTCAANTCCATAATTTTATTCTAAAACGTTGAGTTAAAATCCTGAAAATTCCACAATCTTCTAAAATCTTCGACTAAATATTTCTCGGAAATGTTTGAAGTTCCAAAAGTACAAAAAAATTCCTAATCTTACAACGTGGAATAGCGGGTCGTAGTAGATCCTAGAATTCCCTAGAATATTCCGTTCAACGTTACGAAATTTCAATCCAGGATTAAGTTCTCAGCTGTCGAATATTTCCCGCTTCATACTGATAATTTCCGTGGTGAAACGATGCTGTAATGCGATGGAAAACGGATTTTTCTTCCCTGCCCTCCTCCCTACGGTTGGATCTTGTTAACGTCGTGATCGACGGCCCATGAAAACTTGTTCATCCCCCGGGTGTCGAGGCGTTAAGTAGCAACCCGTAAAATTTAATGATCGCGCCTGCCTGGTCGGCGCACGATTTCCATTTACTATGCACGATCGCGATACACACTCAATAAATAATAAGTTTGATGGTGTAACGGCCGTGCTGTAACCGTGTTTCTCAAATATTCATCCACATCGATGATTACGAAACGAATCGCGCGATACGAATGACTCTCCGTTTGGTAATGTTCGTATATAAAACGATTAAAAAATTGTCGAAATGGAAATAACTATGGATGGAAATATGTTGTGCGTGCGAGAGAAAATCGGAACAAGTGGAATATGTTACTTTCTTTATGAATTTCGTATTTTTACACGTAGCGTTGTATATCCTTCGAACTACTCGTTTTTCTTTTCCGAGAAATGTAGTCGTTAGTTGTTTGTGCAGGTGTTCTGAATAATTTAATGATTACTGTTTTCCTGCACTGCGATTAACATCGTAATCGATATTCCAAGAAAAATGATCAATCATGCGACAGTCGACGAGGAAAAAAGATAATAACATGATTAGCGGATGTGATTAAATTTAGCGACGTCGAGATGACTTTTAATTAATCCAATTATATTCGCGAATAGAGGTTCAGCGAATATCTTTCCAACCAATTCCTTGTCGCAGTCACGTTTGAATTTAATCATTATTTAATTATTAATCTATATTACTTATGGAATAATTATTTGGAGATTTTAAGTATAAGTGAGAAGTAGGAATATTGAGCTTAGGTGAATGGTTAAAGAATTGCGAGAATATCGGAGTTCAGAGTTCGAAGAATTGTATTATATTGAACGAGAATCATTCTAGAATTTAATTATCGCTATTTCGTTATATATCTCTTAACAATTCAGTAAATCCGTCCAAATATGTCTATTTGTTTTTTTTCTTTTCCTTTTCGTAAATTGGTTGCGTATCTGATTTTAAGATCAGAAAAGTAGATAAAAAGACGATCAAATAAAAATGACAGGAACCGGATGTAAATGCATAGTAGTACAAGGAATTTGGTAAGCAGCTGCGAAAAATTTCTTTTTCCCTCATTATCCTCATTGGCTGTCACGTGATAGACAATTTTCGAACCTGTAGTCGAAATGTAAAAACGCGTTTCCCGCATAAAGTTCCACGATGAAAAGGTAATAGCTGGGAGCGATGAGAGAATTTTGTTTGCGGAATTCGAGCCGCGGTTGCGGTTGATTAAATTTCAAAGGGAACTTTTTTCCCATCCTCTTCAGCCTCTCGCGGCTGTGCGCGTTAAATGAAATTCCTGCTCGTTAAGGTCAAATAATTGCGACGAACGACGGAATCATTGCGTTGTTTCCTCGAAACATGAAAATTCATTCTCCGACGGAAACCTGGACAGAGTTTGCATTTAGTTCCTTTGCCCAGAGCAGATTTTCCTTTTCTCTACTCTTCTTCTTTTTCTTCTTCTTCTTCCTTTTATTCTGTTGGATATCTCGATCTGCTTAAGGAAGAAGAAAACAATTCATCGAGAACCTCGGGAACGTAACTGTATTTCAAATTGTTAGACATGCAATTTGCCAGCTAGTTGCTTCATTCTTCGATCATGGGAGCGACCTTCTCAACGATATTGTCTTCGGTTCTGTCTTTTGTTCCACCTGAATTCGAATTATTCCTTGTCTGGACAGATTGCCAATACGTTAATTGGGAAGAATTGGACCGATACAGAAGACATTTATTCTTATTTAACTAATTCGGAATGTTAATTATTTTCACGAAGAGAGAGCACAGACCTTACAACGTTATTCTCGTCTCTAATTGCTTCTCGTATTTTTAAACGCGACTGACGGTCGTAATAAAACACGAAATTACTTCAAAATTATTGTAGTTGTAAACAGGAAGTAGGAGAGCAGCGAAACTCACTTTAATATCATTTTACTCCTCCGTAGGTAAACATATTTTTCCACACTGCGCGTAGACAAGCTGCGTTGTTCGTGTCAAAGTCTAATTTCTTTACTGGTCTGGGCTTTAAAAAAACCCGAAAGAAATTTTGTAATGCATCCGCGACTACAATTCAGTGAATGTACTTTTAGAAGAATTAACTTAATCTTCAGATTTTTCCCCAATATATCTATATAAATTTAAATACAAAATTACTGGAATCGACCTATTGTCCACCAGAAGATTAATACCACACTGTCTTAACGTTATACTGTCCTTATAGTAACATACGCTCGGTACACACCTTATAGTAATGCGCATACTTTAACATTACACCACCTTGCTTCTATTATTTCAATGTCACCTACATTCCCCTTTAAATCCACCTCTTCTTCACCCCTCTAGCTACGCTCCCAATTTTCCACAGACTGTCGACTCATCCTTTTCCAAACATACTCCCCCAAAGCCTACACCATTTTATCCCTGCACTCCGGTCGTGTTCGTTAACGTTCCCGTAGGAGTATAATTTTTCTCGCGATCCACCTTTCCGTGATCGTGGCTCGATGTAAATCGACCACCTTCCTTACGCTGCCGAATGTACAGCCCAGGCCAGGGCTAATTGAATGCTCGTTGCTGCATCTGATTACCGTGGCCCGAGTGTGTACACCGTCGTCGAGAACGAAGAGGACGCGCGTATATATGTCACCGGAGCGACATGCATGCACGTCGTCGAATGGCCCGCAGCGAGATCCGTTTAGCCGTTCATTGTCCCGCACGAGAACGCTCGCGGAAATGAACCTCCCAACCTGATTGGAATGTAACGCAAATTTCTTGCACCGATCGATGCACCCTGTGCATCGAAGAATTCGGTCGAGCTGATATACAGGGTGCGTCTGAAAGTTGCAGTGGCAGCGGAAAAGAGAGTTTAACACTTTGACCGTCACATTGGTCATAGAAGACAGGCCACGGTTTCTTCTGTGACGCTACGGTGATCATTGGTAACCGGAGCGCTTGAACTTCTTACAATTGCAGAAATTGAATGAAAATTGGCAGTTAGGGCATTTTGAATATAACCGATAAATAGAAGATACTTTGAAATAAAAAGTGCCCCATTGAACAATTAAACATTTTTATTAGAACATCGATAAATAACAAATCAGAACAAGTCTTGCATCTAACGGTGCTCTGTGTTAAAACACTGTGGCGTCCTGAGCGAGACATGTAATTTCGGCGTGGCAGTCAAAGTGTTGAAGAAGTTGTAATTTTATCGAAATCGAATAATAACTGACAGGAGAAATGAACTGTATGTGTGATATAACGTGTTTCGTAATAGACGACGGATCGGTACGAGCAAAATGTTCGACGCAAATGTCACTCACGCCCGTACACGGTGGTACATTTTAATTCGAAACACTTTCTTTTTTCCTTATTGAGACGAGGAGGAGAGGATTGTTAAAACGCGGTGTTGTTTACGACGGTACGATATCATCCGAAACATCTTGCTTTGGTATTTCAAAGAATCAAGATTTCCATCAGACTGATATCCTTCCGATCGTTTCCACTGTACGCACTCTAACAAGAAGGAATGTATTCAGGTAAACGTATGTGTCACCCTTTGAAATAGTACGCTGTCAGCAAGAATTCCTCCTTCCATGGCAAATGGAGTAAAAATGCACACAAAGTCGGTCCCAATGCACGTTCCCTTAACAGTGTATTTCGCACTGTCGTACCTTTACAAGAAGGTTCACATAAAGATTTCGGCAAATGAAATAAATCCAATTCTTCTTGTCGCTATAGCGTTATTTTTAATCGTGTATTTTAATCACGTAGAATTTTTTGTATAAACATTCTAACGTGTAAAACATTACTAAAATATTTGCGCGAATTATATCGATCTGTCTATCCGAACGTTTTTCACAAATGTCTTTATCCTGTGGTGTTTCTTTTTTCTCTTCTCTTTTGTGCTTTTCTTTCTACGCGTCGCTATAATTTCATTCTCGTCGTAATTTGTTATACATATACAGGATGACCCATTTGAAGCGATACGCGCAATCTCGGAAACTTGCGACCACTGCCTGTTCTGGTATCGTTGTAAATATCCTCGCCGAGCACGAATTTCACACCTTCGAATCACCACATTATTCGGCTGCCGGCGGTCTGGAAATTTCTCGCGGCAGAACCGTGCAGCGGCTTTATAATTCCCTCGACATTCTCGCAAAACCCAAATCATATCAGCAATTTCGTTGAGCGTATAATGAATCATCGTAAATTGAATTGATATCGAAACGAAGAACGCGTACTGCAGGGCAACAATATTATTGACCGCTTCGGAGCGAATAAAGCGAGATCTAGGGAACGTTTAACGAAAATAGAATTTCCAGGGTATTTGATAAATGTTCTTGAACGCCAACGTATTGTAAGTCGACGAATTCATCGCGAAACGGACTACGCGTCTCTCTGGATAAAAACATACAGCTTCGTTTAGAAAAGCAGTGGTCAGCTTGTAATCTGGGAGGCACGTTTACCTACGTGAGATTTGTGATCGTCGCAAGATGTTACGCTTGGAAATGAAGTAAGTTTTATTTTTTTTTTTTACTATTTTTTTTACATAACGAATTGTATAGGAGATAATCGCTTCAAATGGTCCACTCTGTATATTACAGTATTAAACGAAGCAAGCTTTATTTTCAAGATCAAGACCTTTTCACAAAATGTTACCAGTGGGTGCCGCGCTAATGGACGCGATTAACGCTAATGTAATTTTAAATAGAACTTACAATTTCTCATAAAACAATAAAGAATAACGTCCGGTTGCGAAAGAAGGAGAAGGCTTGGCCGAAAATATAGCATTCCCATAAAACTGGAAAACTCGTTAACAGAAATGTATTCATTGCATCGGATCGGAATAGAGAAATGAGCGGGCGAGTTCACGTGAATCGCGAAATATCAACATTGAATAACGGTATCGGCGATTATTAATACGATAGCATTTACGGGACCAGCCACCCTCGATTCGTTGAAATATTCATCGTCGCATACATTACGGAACATTACGACGGAAACCCCCGTTCGCTAAATAATTCATTATCTTATAATATTCGTACCGACCATGTAGGTACATACAGTCAGCTGTAAAAGTCTACGTACATCCCTTAGATAAGAGATATTATAATAAAAACGTCAGCTTTACGAATTTTGTCGATACGTCAAGACACGTATTGTTTAAATCTAACACAATTTATTCAGTTTCGCGTTTATTAAGAAAAAGGTAATAAAACAATATAAAATAGGTTTGATATTATATTAATAGCTTGTACATCTTCCCCAACGTAAGTATCAATTACGTTCTACAAAAAATTACAAATTTTTGTAATTTCTCATGTAATTCTATCCCAAGATGTTTGTCAGTTAAATGCTTCAGTTTTTCCAGTTTAAAAATATATTGATAATAATTGCATTGATATGCAAGTATAAATAATTTTGTGACAAAGTGCGTTTTTTTGTTTCTTTGACAAATCAGATACACAAAATACGATAGGCGTAGACTTTCGCGGCTGACTGTATATCGCATTAACCGTCGCGTTTACAGGCCAATGTTTATTCAAACCTCGTCCCGAATAGCGGCACGGATCCGCGTTCCCGCTTTCACGGGGAAGAAACAATCCGCCATTCTCTTTTGTGCGACGAACGCGCGCGTATTTCCGCGATATGGATCGATCAGGGTGCATCAATCCCATTGCGCGACTTCGATAAATTCCGCAGATATAGAACGCTTCAAAATTACAACGATGTTTAAAATCGCACAGCTTATGGATGATAAAAATCAGAGATGATAAGGAATACCAAGAGGAATATATTATGGGTTGGCAACTAAGTGATTGCGGATTTTGTCATTAGATGGTAATTGCCAAACTAATAAAATCACAATAATTCTTTCGATGCCACTAGACACCTTAGAATTATAGCTCGCTCGTATACGCAAGTTAAAAGATTTTGAAAGAAAAATTCTAGATATATTAGGTCGTCCGAAAACTTTCTTTCGTTTCATAAGACGTTCGTGCATAGTTCAATAAACTAATATAAAACAAAAAACACTGTGCGTCTATTATTTCCTTATAAAACGAAAGAAACATTTCGGACAACGTATATTGCAGCTATATTTCGCTGTACATTAAAAATGCGATGCTTCAAAAAGTTCAACTTTATAACAGCTGACACGGAGCAACCTATCTCGGATCGATATTTTATGATGGTTCTTTCTCATCAGGTTTCAAACTAAAAGATTGTAAAGATAAATACGGAACAAAGAAAGAAGAAAATCATATATGGCGCAATCTCGACAACAAGATTAACTCGAAATTCTTTATAAAAATTTCACGGAAATGATTGGCCTATAACAAGTTACCAGAGTTTAAAACCTTTTACTACGAAAACACGAACATTTTCTACTTAAGCGGCCAGTATTTTTGTAACATCCTCTAGTTCTAGAACATTTTCCTTTTTGTCGACCGCGTCAAGGTGGATAAATGGAAGGTGGTGACGAGGAACGATCGGAGACGCAGCGTTTCCGTATTATTTACTGTGAAGGAGGGTTCGTTGCACCGCGCTTGAATCACGTATTCGTCGCGCTTGTGTTCGATGCATGATATTTACCGTGATCCGATGAGATTGTCTCCGGGAATATAACTCTCGTTAAAGATTCACCACGTCCCGTCGAAATCGCTATCTTTAATCGGTTTTGAAACGTTCTCGCGGTGCAACGATATCGATCGATCCAGAGACGAACGCTCAGCGTCCGCGAACAATATGAAATTAATGTCTGCGAAAATAATGCAGCAGTTGCTTGCTGTCGCCTCTCGTTCCCTCGATTTATGCAATTCTTCCCTGCATTCTTTATTTCGTGTCGTAGAATGAACAATGACATTTTTATTATTGCACGCGGTGGATTTATTCACTTTGAATGAATGTTGAATCACGAACGAATTCGTTTGTAACTGCTTTACTTTTTCATTACACGCATTCCCTCAATCATAGCCTGAATTATACGTACGATAAAGATTTATTAAAAATAAAAGTTGAATGATCATTTGTATACTTTATATATGTATATCGTATATACGATCTCGGAAATATACATATGTTATAAATAAAGAATAATGATTGACGTGTAACAAAGCAAAAATAAATGATAAAACGTAATTACGAGTTCTTAAACGAATTTGCCAGGCCCATTAATTTCGTACGAGCTAGGTCAAACTTTTTCTATTTAAAATTCAAGCAAACGAAAGCAAACGGATAAGTATATAACGGTATTAATATTACAAACGCTATCTATATATATATATATACATTAATTTTGAAAATTATTCTTAAGAAAATAATTTCAAATTGATTGTTCCAAAGTTCCGTCTAGGAACGAGCGATTTGCTCGCACGCAGTTGGATAATTGTAGAGTAATTGAGGGAGGTCAAACGTTGCTCACTTGAAAATTTCAGATTGCTCGCGTTTCGAGAACAAGTAAGGGACCGATGAAAATTGCTTCCAGAATCGATCCACAAAGTATTTGTGTTTCCTGCCGGAACAAACGGTAACCTTCGCAGCCGAACCTTCAAATGGTCTAATTAAACGCCGCAAACGGTTCTCTTTGCCAGGAATTCCAGGGCTAAAAGCGAACGGAAATGAACAAACATCGATACAAACATCTGGGACCGAAGTAAACTACCATTATTTAAATAATGATCTTTGGTGTGCAACAAATACGTCAAATATCATGTAATTCAGGATCATATTCCTTTCTGCAAGAAATTATGTTTCATTCTACGTTTTCCTTTCGATTTATTCTGTCTTTATTGTAGATCCAACTTATTTCCTTTCGATTTATCTTGTACTGATGTTCGTGAAAGATCCGGGAGAGAATATAAAATGTCAAATGGAAAATTTCTCTCGCAAAGAAATTATATTTTATTCTACGTTCTCATTTCGATTTGTTCTTCGCTGATAAATGTCTGTGCAAGCTTCAGAAATAAAGTAGGTTTATTTAAACAATTATATTTTGGTGCGTATATATCAAATACGTCAGAATCACTTTTAAAATTATATTTTATTCCATGTACTACTTTTACTTTGTTTTGCATTGATAAAAAAATTGCAAATTATCCAGCAGTAGCATGTTATTTGTGCAACACATGCAACGTCAGAATGTAACGAAAATAATTCTTACCTCGAGATCATCGTATGTGTTAAATCAATCATTCGATCCAAATAGTAATTCGATCATAAACGCATTCCACGTTTACCTATCAACGCTTTTAACTATGAATCTTCAACTTAAAATTTCCTCTGCCGCTTACAATTTTGTTTTATTCGTTTCTCTACTTCCTTTTTTCGTCGTATCGCGTAAATAAATGGCCCTTTGAAAAAACGGTGAGACTCGTTTCTTTTGTAAACGTGACGAAATAAAAGTCACTTTCCATGGTCCCTGGCCGTTTGTTCCGAGCAAAATATTCGTGGCTACTCGTTGCACCAACCTGGAGTGCATATGAAATTCAATGAAATATTTATGCGTTCGAGAAAACAGCCTCTGACCCGAGAATATGTTCACGGTGCTGGCATTCTAATTCAAAGGAGATACCCGACCATCTGAAAACGCGATAATTTAAGGAAATAGACTTGGAAACGTACCATGAGCTAAACATCCCTAACCACACGTGTTACATATGGACAATATTAAGTTATAAATTATAAATTATTTTAATTGCAATGTTCCCATCTTCTCTTTACTTATATTCGTACTTACCTAAGCACGTGCATAGATAAAGGATTGTTTTATAATAAAATATTATAACATTGTACATCTTTTATACATATTTCTTTATAGTGTATGGATAGTACAAGATGTAATAAATCATTGTGCACACATTTCTGCACTTTCCCCACACATGTATATTATTTTCCACATTTTTTCCAGTCACAGTAATAATATCCTATTATTAATATAAATATTCTATAACAATTGAATTGTAATTAATCAGCATGAACGGAAGCATTTTTTAAATACTGGATATTCATTTAAATCAAATAACTAATCTACGTGAACGGAACGTCGATCGTTTCCGCTAAAAGTGTATCTGGATTTATCGACTAACAATAAGCTGATTGCTTACGCTGAACGCATATATGGGTTCATTGTTCGCAGAGTGTTAATATAGAAAACCCATTTAATCTCCGATTAATATTGTACACATACTACATGTTATACCATAAATGCGATCAATAATTTAGATTAGTATTGAATTAGATTATTGTTGGTTAATTTCCACTTTATCCTCTCTGAAAGTCAATGAAAACGCAAATAACGTATCAACGATTTCTATTTTTCTTCCTATTGTCTATTCGTCCCTGTTACTTTAGTAGTAACTATTGCGCGAAACAGACGAAGAAAAAAGGATCCATTAAGTCATAAGTATCTGCCTTGAAAGCTAGTACAAACGCAAATAACGTGTCACCGATTAGAAGATTATCAACGCGACGAGATCATTAGCGAAGGTGACGCGTATCAAGCCGTGTTCTTCGTTCCATCTCCCCACCCGCTGATTCCTCATCGGTGCTCGCATAATTATCTCTAATTACACGTCTCGCCGACAATTTTCGCCAAAGCTGCTCGCTTTCCCTTTCTCCCTGCCCTCTGTTTAATAATCGTGAATTACAAGTAATAAATTAAAGCCCCGCTTAATTACGGGCTCGCGTGTCATAGCTGCGACCATACCTGTGACCTGTGTATTCTGTATGCAACAATTTCCGCGCGTGTAGCTGCGGAAACGTGGAGCGTGCGAGCAAGACGGAAGGAGGCCGCTGCTTGTACAGACACAGAGAGCGGAAATGGAGAAAATGAAAGAGGACGAAGTAGGAGAAAGAAGATAGGGAAACCAGGCGAGTTCCGTGTAAAAGGGGGCGACGAAATAAAGCGTGCACGGGTTACGTTGAAACGTTGTTTGCGCGGGTTTTTTTCATCCGACAGGATTAATGCGTAAACCGAGTAGCTCGGAAAGAAAAGGTGGACCGTCCAGGTGACAAATCGCCGTTACCCTCGACGTTCATTCAACGGGACGCACCTTTTTCCCTTTTGGGATTGCTCGAAGAAATCGTGTGCGTATATTAACGGGAATGACGCAATGTTCGGTTTAAGTAGAAAAATCCAGTGGAAGTGGAAAAAAGCTGGAAGCGAGGGAATGTTATTCGCTGATAATAGGAAACGATGGTTTTAAATCTAAAGCGTCTCAGATTTTACGATGGTACAATTCATATACGATTCATAGGTGCAACGATTTTTGATGATTTGACTGAAATAGATTCTTGTTTGTACATTTCGGATCTATTTTTGTTTAAAATGTTACGTATTTTTTGAATGTATATTAAAATATTCCTATTTACAGTGACTATAAAGAGTATTTATACATCATCGTATTATTATAACGTTACGTATGTTAGTATAATTAAACTTTGTAACATATAGTAGCATTTTCGTATGAGTACAAAGATTTGATGTTGCGAAAATGAAATGTAGAAGCCGATAAACAGAGCTTGTCTTTGTCATTGCTAAGAAGACTTGGTAGATTTGCATGCCATAGTTATATGATGCTATAATAAAGAATAACCGTGAAACAATAACTTTTCACAATGTAATATATATATATCCTCTTTTTAGAATTTGTAATACACAGTTGGGAATGTAAATATCGTAGAAAGGAGATTCTTGTCGTCGATATAAATAACTCGATTGATCTTAATCCTTTACGGTCCAAATCGCAATAAGCGTTTGGTCCATGTTATCAAAGGTGTATGCAGAGAGCGATCTATTTTAATCTATCAATCCTTCTACTTTGTGAATTACATGTTGTAATAGAGGATACCCGATCGTAACATCAGTGAATATCAATTGAAATATTTCTGTGAATAATTCGCTACAAATGTCAGAGACTCCGAGCGAAACCAACGTACGTAATTCGATATATTACGAAGGCGAAAAATTAATAAGCCAATTCAGAGAGTTAATTTAATTTTCCTGCGATAATTCGCTGCGTTCGTATGCTCGCGTGTTCGCAACCATTGCAAATCGAATCATCATTCTTCTCATCGGTTGGTACGCTGTACCAACTATTTGTATTCCCGGTAGACGTAAACTACAACGTATCACGCCTTGCACTTTCACAATCGTAATTCCACGTTTTTAATCTCGGCCTCCATGCCAGCCGGATCTTTATCATATCCTGCATTTACCCGGCTCCGTTTCTACGCCGGCACGTTGCAATTATCGTAGCCGGCTGCTTGGTCAGGTACAACCATAATCTTCCGCTTTTTATCGGAGACGTTTCTACGAGCACGAGCAGGATAGGACGATTCTCAACTAGGTTTAGCTCGTGCGCAGCTCATTTGATATATGTACGTTTATGCATATTTATGCGCCTTTCTCACTCGTCGAATTTCCTGAGAAATAGTCCTTACGATGACGTTGTTACAAACATTCGACTTTTTCTCTGCTCTATCGCGTGTACGGTGCACACTTTTTTCGTGTACTGTTTGTTCTTCGATTTTTTACGGTTCAGCCTGTGACATAATTTTCATGCATAATTTTCCGATTGATTACGAATACGTGGCTTATTTTCCCTTTTTGTCGGGTAACATGTGAACAGAACAATTCATCATCCGGCCATCGTTCCTATTCGCTGATAGCGTTTTATCGGAATGAGCTGGTTTTTTATTTCTGAAATGTCTTGAAAATAGTTTTCAAATATATCAGCTGCGATACTTTAACTGTGCAGAGTAGATGAAAATATTTCGAGTAAATGTTAGTAGATTTGGATGATGATTATCCAAAGAACAGTAAAATTAATATATCTTATTTAAAAAGATATTTACAGATCTGTTACGAAAAAGACTAAGGTCCCTAAAAGGAAAAGTTGCGTCTCTTTCTCCATTCTTCAGACACGCTTTCTCGCACAATTTCCGTTGCATATATCGTTGCGATTGACTGGATGCGGAAAAACGGATGTTTCTTCTTCGCAGAACGATGAAACGCACGAACGAGACCGAACTTTTTAAGCGAACCTAGGACAAAGGAGATATCGTTCAAGTTTTAGTGACTTAGATCTCGATGCAGGTGCAATCATGTATTCAGGAGATGTCTTTTATTGCGTGTGAATCGATTCTGTCGTTCAATCAGGTAAAGGCCCGTTCGTTCTACGTTTCCTCTCGACAGTAACTGTATTCTCCACTTTGTCTTACGACTTCAAAGAGCAAGAAGGTGGAGCTAAGGAAATTACCGATGATTGTTCATTTGGATAATTTGCGCAAGTTACTACCTTTTCGATAGACTGTTAGGAGCTTTGTAAAGTTCCTTCATCAGTAAATAATATTCTGTTATTAAGCGTTTGACGATATCTTAGGAAGCATCTCCTTTTTAATTGTTATTATAATTAATCCTTTAAGACCGAATATTTTTTTAGCGTATGAAGGAGATTGTTTTTTTCTTTAATTATTAATAATAGAAACATGACAATACAATACAGATGGCTGTATAAAGAAGATAGAATGTACTAAAATTTGAGATCAACTTTACTAAAAATAAATATATTTATCACTTAGTTAGTTAATAACTTAGCAAAGTACGATGTCGTGCATTAGATATAGTTATAGTAATTAAATAACTGCTATGGAAGCTAGTGATGAAAATGATAAGATTAATTTCCTCTCTTAAATGAACGCTCTTTAAACCGTACCGTTCCATTTGGATATATCTACCATTCAACTACTTCGTCATTCATAAATTCTGCATCCATTCATGAATACATCTTCGTTCATAAAAGCTTCAATCTTGAATATTTTATTGCACAAAATTCGTTCATAAACACAGCCAGAGCTTCTGATTCCAATCAATTTTTCATACGATCCTTCAAAAAATAGAGGTAACCTTAAAATCTTTCGAATCCCATCACTTTCGGACTGAATATGTGTATATTGAAGAATTCAATCCTGTTCTATCTTCTACCATCTCGGAGTTTGTCCCAGTCTATATACTCTATGCCAACTATACATTGTTTCGCCATTTCGAGCCTGAAAACATGCTTCGCCCTTATCTTCGAGTTTCATTTTTCACTACCTCGCTCGATCACCCGCGCAGGAAAGTAACCGAGTTTCGAATTTTCTGTGGACAAAGTAGCAACGTTATTGGTTATGTTCTTTGAGCGGAAACTTGCAAAAATTCCGTTCATACGAAAAATCTGTTTTTTTTTCCCGTACATTTTATTTCCTTTCGCTCTTAATATGGAGTGATGGTCATTGTAGTGGCGTTGAAAAGACAACATTCTGATACTGTCTATAAGAAAGTGGCTCACTGGCCACTAATGACCGTCGGCTGACTGTAAATTGAAAAGGGTCCACGTCTATTTAGTCAATCAAAATGTAGTCGTTGTTGACAGAGTAAAGTGTTTCGCGGACATTTTATAATAGTGATAAGCAGAAAAATTGGTTTCTGAACATCCACGAAAAATCCACTGTCACTTATTTTTTCTATTACTACGTCAGCTTAATTCGCTGCATACATCGGTGGATCGGTCGATTTATTTTCTGACAATATTCCTTGCATGGGGCTTGGACTTTCGGTAGCTAGATAGAGCATAGCACATCGTGAAGTAAACGACCAAGACGACGACGCCGGCGACGACGATGCAGAAGGACTTGCGGTGGAGTTCCACGAAGAAACTTTAATTTCTTACAAGTTCGCAAAAGTCTTCCCAGCCACGGCGCCGTTCTTACCACCTGCCTGAGGAAAATGCAGACGAAACCGAAAAGTTTTAGCGAGTCCGCGCATACATATAAACGCACAGGACAGGATGTTTCATTATCCGAACATTGCTGGAAGTGGTTCATTATTTTAAATATCGAAAGATTGATCAGGAACGATAGAGTTTTCAATTCATTAAAAAGTGCTTCAGGTGTGAAGTGCTATATTTTCAAGAAGTTGGTGTCACTATGACGCCTAAGGAGGTACCTATCTGTCATTCTTATAAAATAAACATGTAATTATAATTTCAACCTGTTTATGAAGATATTCTGTCTTTCAACGATCTTTCACATTCGAAAGACATAATCCACAAATTAGCGAGTGCACAATATCCAGTCCAGTTTAACATACACAAATTTAAATTTGTGTAAAAGAAGATTTATCTCAGCCGGAATTGTCCTTCCAACATTTATGTTACAAACACGATCATCGTAAAGTTTGCTTATCGCATTCTGCTAAGTAGGAGATTCAGTTCAATTGCAGCATTCAACAAGAATGAAAGAACCTATACGTTGCGCGTGTATCGGGTCGGAACGAAGAAAGGGGTTGGACGAAGAATTAGCGAGGAGGGGGTGGAAAAAGCAAGATTGGAAAGAAACAGAACGGGGCAAGAAGGGAGGAAAGATGGTCGCTTAACGGGAAGTTCCTGACAAAGGGGTCTCTTTGTTGCTAATCTTTCGGAACGTGCTCCCCTTCTACCTGTTTTGTTAAATCCCGGCGCTTTCTCTGGCGCGGCCGTGAACGTGTATTTACGATTTTATCGAGCTGGATGAACAGAGGAGCATCGCGTAATCCCGTAAGCAACGTAGTATTTCCATGGAACCGACGTAGTTTTTCCGTGGAACACCACGCGACCGGTAATTGCGCGTGGATGTTCACTCGCGCCGTTCAGCTCTTCCGGATTGAATATATAATTGAATACATAATTGAATATATAATTGAATAACTGCGATTCGTACTTTCTGTTCAAATAATGTGCTTTAAATAATGTGAATCACGCTCCAAAACAATCGAAGAAATTTGTAAATAAAAAATGTATAAATTTATAAATTTGGATACTTGGAAAATATGACATCATATACTTTTAAATAATGATAAATGTACTATATGTGTACAAAAAATCACTCAAGTATCTAAAAATTTATCCTGGTATACTTATAAAATGTTTGCAAAAATTATGAACTTTGAGGGACTGCCTGGAACATGGGCCCGTGAAATGTAGTACTTTCTCGTCGAAGAGTATACTTAAATAATGGTGAATATACGTATTGCATATACTTCATGCGTGTATAATGTATGTACTAATATATGTATGTACAAAAGCAACTGAAATATCCACACAAATACCGCGGTATATTTATAAAATTATCATGAAAGGTTGTGACTTTTGAGAAATTTTCTGAAAAATGGGCCTATAGAATATAGTAATTATAATGAGATGGTGGAACTATTTAATGAAATTTGTATTTATTTTGTAAATATAAAAGAACGAAGTTCCTTCACAAGCATTACAATTACCAATCCAAGCATAAGATGCACTAAGCAGATTATGCTTTTTTCCAAGGATTACTTCCAATCTCCTCAAGAAGAAGAAACCAAAAAGTTCCTCAACTTACGTTACTGGCAAGTATCGATCAAAAGTATCCAGACACTGCTTTATTATTAAAATCCTGTGTTTTAATTAATTTGTATAGTATTCTAGACTAATGAGCGCATGGATGACTGGCCTATTTAATATTAACACGTCACTCACGGGTTTTTAGATTATTCAAATTTACAATTTGTGTGTGTGCATGTTAATTTTATAGGAAAAAGACACGTACTGCTTTCAATCATGAATTTGCTATTAACTTATATAAATATCACAGCGACGATTAATATGTATTATTACGAATCAATCAAGCTGTTACCTCCTCTTAGTTTTTGTGTATCACGTATAATTCATCCAAACCTTTTCACAAAAAATAAAAAGATGCAAAAAATTGCATTCCCAAAAAATAAACGGACAAGAAAACAAGCATTGTTACAAGGCTCGTTAAACTGGAAATCAATTCGATACAGCGCGGAGTGTTCAAATTTTCCTTTACTCTTTCGCTCTGAAAAAGAGAACAGTGATGAAACTGGCTAGACAACGGGTGTTACGTCTATAACTTTGTCGCCGTGTTTCCTGCGAAAGCGTCTACAAGCGGAATTTTTGATACTTAAAGGGCGTACGAAGGGCTTTATGCTAATGGAACGACGCGAACGTAACGTCCGACGCGGGTGTAAATGCACGCTATCTTGTTGCCGACAAGACTGGCAAGAATAGGATGCTAACGCCATCAATGAGCGCGACAGAGACCAAACAAGTCGAAAAGGGGTGATGATGGAACGAAAGGAGCGCGCTGGCGAAATGAAACGAATCGGTAACAGAGACGTTTACGATGGTGTATGGGAAAGAAAACCGCATAGGAGGCTATTATACGAGCAACCGGAAAGGGAACGGAAAAAGCGAAACGATTAAGAAGAAAATGAGGCGTCGCATCGTGGGAAACGCGGACGAAATGGGTCGAATGGCGAAAGAAGACGACGCGGAGGATGTCCACTGTTCGCGAGAGAAAGAACATTGGAGCGAGAAAAATGGAACGATCACCGGCCGGGAGGAGAAGGATAAAGAAGCGACAAGAACGCGCGATAGAGAAAGACACAATGACGAACGCGTGGTGTGATGTTACAAAACTCGAAGAAATAAAGGAAGCGACGAAACCAGGTAAAGGTTCGAGCACGAAATACAGATTCAAAGAGAATTCGTGCGAACCGTCTAGAACTTCGATTGTTTGATTTGATTTTTCGAAGCGTGAATTCATGGTGGAACGATCTCGAAGGTAGACGCTTGGACTTGTAAGTAGATGTATCTTTTTTCGTGAATACTGCGTATGTTTTGAATCAAGTGGATTTTCCGTTATATCGTCCCTTTTCTGTTTGAATATTTTCTGTGGAACGAATATTCCGCTCAGAGCTAAGGAAATACGGAGAATAGGTTAAGGTTAAGGGAACGTATATGCAATCTTATTTCCAAGATATCTCACTTTGAAATATTCCCATCCGATGTAGCCTGAAGTAAGAAATTCTGTGTTTGTGAATGATCATGGAACCAAATAATTGTTCGATATTCAGTTAAGATGCAATTCTTGTGTTTGATAAAATTCAAGCGACTCGGAGACAAGTTGAATGCTGCTCGCACGTGCAGAAACGGGAACCCTAGAAAGAGAAAGAGCTAAGGAAGTTCGAGCGCGAGCGAGCGAGACGGAAAGTGGAGAGTGGTGGGGATGTGCGCGTCGTGTGGCAGGGGACGCGTGGCAACACGCTCGCCGCAGCATCCGCGTGAAGTCAGTCGGCTGTCGGATCTCGTGCCGTGCAGGTCGTCTGGGAAGTTTTTGTGGTTCATGTTCGGTCGCAAAAGAGCACGCTACGAACCGCGTGGTTACCAATCGAAGTTTCTCATGTGCTTTGTTCAGTGTTATTCAAAGTTGCCACTCGTCACCGTTGCCTGAACGTTTCATCGAAGGTTTCAAGAAACGAAGAACGGTGGATTGGAATACTTGGATGAGCTGTGCATCGTGACAGACAGGAGTATCGTCGGATAAGAAGACTACCGGTGAGTCAGCATCTCAATTTCATATGCTGTCATTAAAGCGTGTAACTAATTTCGATATGAAATACGATATCGGCCTAGCCCTTTCGCGCCGGATAATCAAATTCTCGGTTCGTTTTACCTCTCGTCGTCGTGTCGTTTGTGCGAAATCGAATGCAAGGACATTTTGATCGTGCTCTTCAAGGGAAGTGTAAATTGCAGTAGGAAGGATAGGTTAACCGTGCCTAGTTTCGACTTTCGACTCGGTTGACGGACGAGCGAGTCACGAACGAGGGCATGAAGTCACGAGTTCTCCTCTGCCGGCTGAAAGAGGACCGAACGAGCGTAAAGCTGCGATCGAACGTAACATGTGTGTCACAGGCGTATATATACTACACTGGAACTTCGAGACAGTAGACGATATGCAACTAAGTAGGTGGAGATCTGACGAGAGTAGGATATGCACTGCCAACCGTAAATATTAGAACACGTAATATTTATTGAAAAATCTTAACAGACTTTGCTTTATTCGATATTTTACGGTATAAGACACACATGTTTCCGGTGATATAAAATATCCGGTAATTATGAAATAAGAAAGAAAACATTCCATTTACATTAACATCGTAAAGTATCTAAATATTATAGCCAGTGTTATGTATGTTTAAAAAATCGCAATATTTGTTTTCTCCGTTAAGTACGAGCGAGATACGGATCTGTGCCACATTTGTTTACGTACTCCATATCAAACACTCGCCCTCATAAAGTCGATTCTAAGAACCAGTAACGATAACGTGTCAGCTATTTAAGAGGTTCAGCGTCGCGTTGTTTTCGCCTGACATTCCACTCAAGCCACATGTACTCCGATGATGCACTTCACGTGCTCTGAAAGCATCCGTGTCTCACTGATATATAGAGATATTAAGAGTAGTAAAATCGTGTTCTTTGCACCTTGTTAAAATCCACGTTGCAGACGTTTACCTCTGTGACACGCGCGCGTTTTGAGTTCAAAGAAATATCCGATGCTTCGTCGAATCCATGGCGAAGTATGACTTAATAAACGCGACAGTGACAGCCGGCATTGCAATTGCGTTGTGTCACTGGTCGCGTCATACCAGATACGTCCCACGTATTTCAACGTTCGCCGTCACTGGCTCCCTCGTTGCTCAGTGATATAACGCGCAGCGTTCAACAGGGACCGAAACACGCCGTTGCACTTTGTCTCCTCTGTGTGCATGCTTGCGCCGTGTTTTTATGCAGTTCCGGTGACGCGTCTTAAAATATGGAGTTGCAGCGCGTTACGGTAGGGCCGGATGATGTATTTTTGGAGTCGCCCGCTCGTTCGTCGTACGAAAACCTTCGTGTAAACACGTTTTTACTTGGAATTTTTCGGAACGTATTTATCGTACGTAACCATGCTTCGTGAACACGCATAAATTCCTGGAGAGCCCGCGCCGTTTTAGACAAAATAGCCGACAGTTTAGATGTGCGTATTCCTGTTAGTATTATAAGGGAATTAGGTCCAAATTTTGGTATTTTGACTTTTTAGTCTTTCAATTTTTCGATTATTAGAATCGTTCAAGTTTTTAAATGGTGGATAATTAATAATAACTTAAACTGCGTGTGTTTTTGCTTAGCATTGTAGTGGAGATAATTGAGTCGCAACATTTAAGCTTCGACTTTTTAGTATTTCAACTTTTCGGTTATAAAATTATTCGATTTTTATTCCAGTCATTTCCAATTATTTTTATTCTATCATTTTTTATTTGCCATTCGTGTATTCCAGTTTCCAGTTGCTCGACTTTATCGTTCGAGTTTATTCATCTATCAACGTTTCGATGCTTTCAATTACTTCGATTCGACGATCGCGCGATACGCCGAATTTTCTAATCTTTCGATCTCTTACTTCGTTTACCAATCAATTCCTCCGGTTCTCAGCCCCCTTCTTCGATTCTGTTCTTATTCAGCTCATCGAAGAACCTCCGAACTTCCCATCCACTTTTTCGAGTCCTCGAACGCCCTTCGAAACTTGTGAAATAGTTGGCGCGCGAAATTTATATCCATCCAGCTCGGTCGGTAATTAGATTCTTATATCACGAGAAGTTTTTGACCAGACGTCATCCTATTAAATTCGTCGAAACGTTTCTCGTTCCTCGTGTCGTTGACACTCACGAATGATTGAAGAATCTACTGCTTCTTCTCTCGTTTTCCTTCCCTTTCTCTCTTTCTTCCTTTCTTCTCTTTTCTTTCCTTCCTTTTCCCTAGTCTCTAACTTTGACTGTAAATGCATTGTTCGCTTTATTTTCACCTTCCTTATTTTTATAAGAACGATAACGTCTCGTGTTAGGTTTTTTTTCAAAATAGTTCCTAGTCACGGGACTTTCATGTTTCGTTATCCGGCATTTTTTGCCCCAGTTCGCTTTGATGTTGCATTACGATTGTTCCCTCGAGAAGTTAGAAACTCGCTACGCCAGAGAAAAGTGCGATTTCCGCGTGACGATTGTGAATGTTAGTCGCTTGAGTCGTTCACGTTTACGACACTTCTTAGCCCTGTTCACCCTCTTGAATATTCCGAGCACGAACTTATTCTCTGTCGGTCATGTGTGATTTAGTTCATTATCATTAGAGCCCGGACATTTATGCACATTTATATTTTCACGAATATAACGCCAAAAGTCAAACCAAGATAGCCATCCTGTGTATTCTTGACCTGATTTGCCATAAATGTATAGAAATATGTAGTCTAACTGTCATTAAGAATATAACATTTTGCATACCGTGTACAATGGTTTTTTCTCTGAAAATAATTATTTTTAAACAATTTGATCATTAACCCTTNAGAGTGCTGAATACTCGGAGCCTATGCCATCCGTACGGACGGCATGCTGCCAGCGCTGACGATCGCTGTGGACTGAATACTTTTTCGCTATACTGAACTCTGTTGATTGACTATTCAAAGCGCAAATCGTAATAAGTTATAGTAATTCTTTTGCACGAGATTAAATGATTCAAGAGCGTTATTTTTTAGTATTAATTATAAACATTGAAATTTACAATAAACTAGAATTTGGGTAGTAAACTAGAAAACTAAATTTAGTAAATATAACACAAGTTAATAATTCAATTGTGCATGAAAAATTCCAAAACAATCATCGATACATAATCCGACATCGCATTTTCTGTCGTTCCTTTTCTTATTTTTCACACAAACAACACATTTTCTTCTTGATAATTGTGTTGTGCCGGCACGATTATTCTACCAAATGTCCAAATTGGACAAATTGTGAATGCAAAGTATTAAATAAAAAAAAAAAAGAAAAGACAGTTTCTTCGAACGCGGCATTAACATTGAAATGCATTTATATTTATCTCACACAAACGTAATAGTATTACTTCTGCGTAGGTGCTCGGAAAAATTGACAAACGCATATATGCGTCCTTAGTCCTGACCGATGGTTTTCGCCAGACGCATATATGCGTCCTTAGTCCACACCGATGACTTTCGTCAGACGCATATATGCATCCATAGCACTCTAAGGGTTAACATTGAAGCTACTCATGATGGTTCAATTTTTGGCATTTGTTAAACCGATATTAATGAAATAATAAAAGAACGTTATTTTTGTAAATAAAAGAAGCGGAAGAGCTTTTGGTTGGTAAATGTAACACGTGTAGCTCCGTATACATATATATAGGAAAATCGAAGGTCTGCAGGTGGAGTTGTTTGGAGGAAACTGATACTTTGGGAAAAGTTGCGTTTTGGGGTAACGCGTTTAGCTAGTTTACGCGAGTCTACAGCGTAACTTGCACTGAAATCAAAGTTTTGCAACTGCAGAACCTGCGCAGCGATGGAAGATAATTCTAAAAGTCCTGGTAAAATGCAGTTGAACTGTACTTCAAAGGATACTGATAGAATATCGGATTTCTTTATCGTGAGATTGATTCGATGACCTCGATTCGAAGCTTCTTTGCGAGATTTTTAGATCTCCCTATCTTTGTCTCTTCCTTTGGTTCTCGAATTTCACTTCGTAACTTCCAAGATTCGTTGTCTCGAGACGTTGCATTTTTAGATATTGTGCTCAGCTCTGCCGATCTTTTTCTAAACGTTCCGAATTCTACTCTTCGAGATCTTTGTTCTTTGTTATATAAAATTTGGATTTCTTCGCTTCTTCGATAACAAATTTTCAACTGCCATCATGATCGACCCGAATCTAAGATTTTATATTTCAGATCCATCATCTCATCCACGCGATATCCACCAAACTTCGTCTCGATCGGCCACTGATAACGTTTGGTGACACAGCCACGTTTTCCGCCATTCTTCGATTCTTTAAATTTTTCTCGAAACGAAAATCAAACGCATTGGGGGCACTTTGAAAAAAGCTTGGCGAAAGGGCGAGTTGAACGTTCGAGCAATCTCGTCCGAGTTAGAATCTTTGAAACGATAAAGATAAATCGCGTCAGGGGGCAAAGGGGACACGGTGGCCATTGGACGGTCCGTTTCCAGGGCATCTCGCGATGCTTGCATACGGTTACGTCACTGCTCGGAGAAATGTCGACCCACGCGGGTCTGCTATCGCTGTCGCTTCGCCTCGTTCATTGTATTTAAGCTGTGCGTTGGTTTTTACGGCGAATTGCGCCATCGAACAGCGTCGTTGCTTCGCCAATTTATGACTCGTAAATTTCGTTAGATAGCGCTGGAAATCTTCGCACACAGCGATCCATAACTATGGGGTTGGCAACTAAGTGATTGCGGATTTTGTCAATAGGTGGTACTGACAAAACCCGCAATCACTTAGTTGCTAATCCAATAGTTCGCCGACTACTTTTTACTTCCTCTTTGAGAAGACTGTATGTTGACGATTCTGTCAATGTAACTAGAAAACGCGAAAGTTTATGCAGATTCGTATTTTTAAAGAAACGAAACTTAAACATAAACTTGTTTTACACGCTAAGTACCGTAACGATCACTATAGTTTGGATATTTGATATATTTCTGTGTATTTCTCCACCGCTAAGGCGTGACAACGTAAACTTTATATGTTTTAGCTGCAATAGATTGAAATATATAAGTTTCTTTCGTTTTATAAGGAAATAATAGACGCATAATGTATTTTGTTTTATATTAGTTTATTGAATTATGCACGAACATAATTGTTTTATCGACCAGTCGCGGGGAGACGCGATCGCGAGGAAGCGCGTGAACGGGAGTCGTAAATTTCCGTTACGATTAGAATAATCGGCGCCACGAACAGATCGATCCCCTATTTCTATTAGGATAATAGAGGTGGTTTTAACGAGTAGCATTTGAGTAACAGTTCAAAGATATTATAATTCTGGCAGAACATTTTCTAAGATTTCGTCCTTTTTCTTTTTTTTAACTTACAGCTATTTAGTGTGCCATCAATGAAATATTGAGCAATTATTTTACTATGACCAGCAGCAAATGTTGTGACGCTTAATTTCTCCATAGTTTGTAAATTTGGCCTCATCCGTAGACAAAATTTTACTCAAGAACACTTCGTCTTGTAGTTTTCGTAAGCTCCATTCGCAGAATTATAAACGTTTTTGATGGTATCGAAGGTTCTCATAATCTGATATTACTAATTTTTCTATTGATGAAGCCGTCAAGTTGATACGAAGATCAACTATATCTTTTCAAATGAAACGATATGGTTTTTATTTACAATCTGGTAGAGTATTTCAAGGCGACAAGTTAGCCAAAATCAATGCTGGCACAAGTATTCAAAATGACATGAATACATTCTTTTTTTTTAATAATTCCAACGCACTACACAATTTCTCCAGGAAAGACATTTGGTAAATTGTTTTAACAGTGTTTAAAATGTTTATCACGCAGATGCTCCCTCAGTAGGATACGTCTCCAATGCTCAAAGATATTATATATTTTCAACAACTTGTAGACACGATGATTACGCTCGTTGCGTATATATATGTTAATTAATACATGTTGACTGAGTTAAAGTAGTAAACCCAGTGTAGAGCTGTCGACTGATCTGTAGTCGTAGATCGAGTCTAGATTTGTTGACTGATCTATGGGCGGAGGTCGAGTCTAGAGACGTGGTGACTGTTCTGTAATCCATGAACCAGCGAATTCCGGTGACGACGTTGTCGCTAAGGAGAACTCTTGTTCGGTGGAGATCGCCCCACCACTGATCGCTTGCGGGTGGAATCTCGGGAAATATGGGAAAACCCACGTTTCCCCAATTTTTACCTTAATGGTAAAGCAAGAAGCCTCGTTTTATGGCCGTTCCTTGGGATTATTGCGACCCGCTTAATTAAATGTTCACGGACGCCTCGACCGTAGAGAGTCAGCGGACGTAACAATAATAATAGAAATATAATGAAATGGATCATACCTAATTCAATAAAATAATATAAAACAGAAATTGCTGTTCGTCTATTATCATCTTATGAAAGAAAAGAAACTTTTCGGCCAACCTAATACTACGTCATAATATATATGTGTTAGTTTAAAAAATGTCCGCGTTGTTGAAATTCTTTCTGTGCGTAAAATTTGTCTTATTTGAATCATTGTAAAAAATGTAGTAGCGACGAGAAATGTATGGAAGAAATATTATGGGTGCTGGAATGTTTCTTCGCTTTCCTGGAGAAGGATAAACGTGGACAACGGTTGCGTTTGTTACGAGCTGACCAATGTGAATCGTTGTTGGTACTTTTGGTTGTATCGATGTTTGAAATTTGAATTAGATTCGCGAACTTCTGTTTCGTCTCGGTTTTTTCGAGAAATTTCCCTGAGGATTTGGGGAATAAGGTGGCATGAATTCAGAGATAGGATCGGTCTATCTATCATCCTTGCTTTTATCTTTGCCCCTATAACTTCGTCTTTCGCGACTATTGCTCCTTGGAGGGTATGTCCGTAGGAAGTGTAGTTGTCTGCTTTAGATTATTCCTAGCGTACGCGTTATAGGGATGCCTGTTATGGAGATAAACAAATGTGGCTTGACTTATGGCGACAATATCTAGAAAAATATAATACACAAATCTCCTCGCTGTATCTGCAAAACGATATATTTTTCAGAATTTTTATGATGGTGAAAATTTTTCAAGCGAAAGATCTATTTCAAGATTAAACAGATTTGCATCCAGTGTTGAATCGGTCGTTCTAATTGCTCGGTGAGGTATTTCGGTGAAAAACCGACGTTAACAATTTTGCACAAAAACAGAGAGAATTGGGAAGTAGAATGTCAAGCGTTTAAACACAAAATATCTTATGTACAGCTTGAAAATCAAACGAGCAAAGGGTAGCGACATAATGCCCTTGACATTTATAGATGCCAATTTTATACAGCGTACGTTAATCATTAAAAATAAATATTGTCACCTCATAATATCTTACTATAGCTCTAACAAGAAAATAAAATCATCCTAGGTCTTTCCATTTGAAATTTTCTAGTTAGATTATATGTTATCAAAAGTAGCCGAGTTCATAAATCGCTAACTGTACACCCATTGCCTACAAAATAGAAATCATGTCAAATAGATTTAAGCAATCTCCAGAGTACGCCACGCGTTCAATTATATCCCCGACCAATAGTCAACACAACGCCAAATCGTCGCCGTATAACAATTACCCAACTCTCACCCTATTCACCCAGCTAAAGGCCAATTACCACAACTTCAATCCTCGCTGTATTCGCCATAAGGGCGGCCTGCTACTTTTCCCGGGGAACGAAGATGTCGCTTAGCGTACGACAAACGAAACTTTGGCTCCTGTCGTACGATAAAAAGAGAAACAGGGTAACTTGCATCCTCCGTAAGTATTCCGGCTTTTCGCGAGCGGCTGCCGCGTTTCTCATAATCGTAAACACAGCCACGTTGGAAAGCGAATTTCTCCCGTAGCATCAGTCCTGATAACGCGTTTAAGCTCGGCTTAATCCGGATTGTTATTTCTTTCGCCGGTTATTGCGGAAGTGAGCCACGCCAGAAGTTACTCTGTTCTACGCCTCCACGTAACTGGCAAATGCAGCCTGTAACGTTGGCTTCTGGTTTACCGTGCAGGTTTACGAAGACTCCGGTTGAAAATTGTAAAGGGTGCGTTTTTATTGTTCGCGTTACTTTGCTACGCCCGGGGGCAGAGTTTAACAACTTCGTTTAGAGAGCATTGGACGGTATGTAAGGGTTGATGAGTTGTTGATCTTTGTTTCATAACTTGTATTAAAGGAAATGGCTGGTTGTTTTTGGAACGAAGCAAGCGATGGAAAGAGCTATAGTTGGTTTTAAGTACTTTTTAGGGTGGTATATAGATTAGAGGGTTGGTTCTAGAAACGCTTATTTTTTAACCCTTAGAGTGCTGAATACTCGGAGCCTATGCCATCCGCACGGACGGCACGCTGCCAGCGCTGACGATCGCTGTGGACTGAATACTTTTTCGCTATACTGAACTCTATTGATTGACTATTCAAAGCGCAAATCGTAATAAGTTATAGTAATTCTTTTGCACGAGATTAAACGATTCAAGAGCGTTATTTTTTAGTATTAATTATAAACATTGAAATTTACAATAAACTAGAATTTAGTAAACTAGAAAACAATAAACTAGAAAACTAAATTTAGTAAATATAACACAAGTTAATAATTCAGTTGTGCGTGAAAAATTTCAAAACAATTATCGATACATAATCCGACATCGCATTTTCTGTCGTTCCTTCTCTTATTTTTCACACAAACAACACATTTTCTTCTTGATAANTTGTGTTGTGCCGGCACGATTATTCTACCAAATGTCCAAATTGGACAAATTGTGAATGCAAAGTATTAAATAAAAAAAAAAAGAAAAGACAGTTTCTTCGAACGCGGCATTAACATTGAAATGCATTTATATTTATCTCACACAAACGTAATAGTATTACTTCTGCGTAGGTGCTCGGAAAAATTGACAAACGCATATATGCCTCCTTAGTCCAGACCGATGGTTTTCGCCAGACGCATATATGCATCCATAGCACTCTAAGGGTTAAACAGATGTGATAGAGTTTTATTCTTTCAAAGCTGAATATCGTTTCGTATGAGAATCGCGATATATCTTTTTTAATTCTTAACGCTCCAAGTGTACCTCTCAAGCACCACCGATGCGCGGCGCTTTACTCCAAGTGTGCCACATTCAATTACTGAATTATAATTAATATAAATATTGTAAACAAAATTATATTACTTCTGAGATGAATAAAGATTGTTTTGAATGACTTTAATATTATTATTTGCACGTCATTGTAGCATTTAAAATCTGACACTTAAAAGCTTGCAAGTCAAAGTATGTTGAGAACAAGTTGGAATTGCCGGTCGATATTCAGAATTAAAAGTCGGAGCGTTAAGGGTTAATCAGTTTTCATAAGAATCATTCGTCTTAAGACGAGTATCCACGATATTTTTCTAACTCTGCTTTGAATCATTTATACGAATATTAAGATGCTGGCCCTCAATGAATCACTCTGTACAATATCCAAATTATTTATTTTCTCACTCCGTAGGCAAGTTACGTAACTTTTGAAGCTATGGCCACTAATTTCTGTAGTATCCTATATAAATCCTAAAACACTTTCGTAGAATCGCCCTGTACAATATTCAAATTAACAATTCAAATCGATATAACTAACGTTTACTGTACCAACACTCACTTTTGTACCATTCTGTACTTACATACATTCCATTGTACAAATACCTCTTGTAGCCACTGTACGCTGTACATTTCAACTGCAAGCAGAATAGACTTCTCTATTTCGATCGTTCATTTTTTGGCCACTCTGTATCCATATACATACATTCCACTATCACCATCTATCTTTCCGCAAAAATACTCCACGAGATTGCTACGATCGTTTCATCTACAAATACTATCACGCATACTACAGTTTCATACAACATACCGACAGAAGGAGGGAGATGTTTAACCTTGAACGATATGCTAGCGCCGGAATTACGCAAACCACCATCTCCAGATAATGGAGAAGATCGCAACGTCGACGCATCTTCTCCATTGTGGTCCACGCAATTCGAAGAAGCAAGTGTTCGCGTTACGACGATTCTCGCTCTTTTAGATAAGGCGGAACGTTCTTGCAGCTCTGAGAAACGTTTGTGCGCTGTTCTATAATATAACCCCTGGCGAAATTCTTGCCACTTCCCATTCAGAATTAATAGGATACTCGTGCAAAATCTCGCAGATTTCACGTTTTCTTTCCGACTATCTCGGATATTAGAAGCGTTTGAAAGTTGTAAATCGCGCGTTAAAGAATTCATGGTACGAACGTCTGAACAACTATTCTACGTTTCGAGATTTTCGAATATCTCCGCCAGTTTGATCGTTCAGTTCGTTAAAATTTGTCGGAACTTTGTCTTTTCAGCTACGTTGAATCTTAAGGGCCATTGAGAATTCGAAATCGCGTGCCGGATGGAATGAAACATAGAAATGTGGAAATTTCTCGATATTTTCAGATTTTCAATTTACTTATGAATTTTGTCCATTTATTTAAAATTCTGTTGAATTTATCACGCATGCAACTTCGATATTCACGATTCCAGAGATCGATTTGTTCGAATAAACACGCGTTGTTTACGAGCAGCGTGAGAATTTAATTTCGCCACGTGTTGTTTAAAAAAACAGAGCCGTAACTTATTTTTACAGCATAACTGGGCAATTATATACGTTCTTCGGCTGCGTGCTTCTAAAAACGACGTTTATTAATTCAATGAAATGGTAACATGAATTGCGATGGAAATTGTTGCCAGTTAGATGAATAGGACACGAAACTGTAACGAACCTTACGAACGCAATTGAAGCGAATGATATATCAGAACATTAATTCACCACGTTTGATCAACGATATTTCTCCTCTTTACTTTTCAGAATGTATTATTCTTTCGCTGTAACCTTCTCAAGTCGATTTCTTAAGCGTTTAATAATTAGAACTTCTGTTAAAGCAAAAATGATGTGTGTATGTACGAACAGGCTGAACGGTTTCGATCTACGAATGCAAATAGGTCGTACACTATGCGTTGTATAAGAAAAGTAATTTAGATAAGAAGCGAATGTAATTTAAGCAGTTTCTTATAGATCGGCGCTTAATGGTCATACGAAGGTAACATACGTCTTCCTAAATAGAATTGTATATTTTTAAATGTAAAATGTAATTACCATTCAGTTCTACGATGCAGCTCGTTATTCTCTACAAAACTGTATTAATCTATTTGTATCGAGAAACCATTAGTTTGGCAGATATTTCAACTTCAATCTGTCGAACTTAGCGTATGAAGCGTAAGAAAAGGCGCGAAGCGGTATTCTTCCCTTTACATTGTCTTTGTTTTGACGAATTAATGTTGAAACCCAAATTGATCTTCTGAAAACTGAATATCAAACTGAAATATATACAGTGTCACCTAAGGAACTCAGAGTCACTTTGACATCTCTGGAAATGTAAGATACGAAAGAACATAATTGCATCCATCCGACGAGTCTCTTGAAATGTAACGTAACTCGTTTAAGATCTTCTTCGATAAAAGAAAAGATCGGTAACGAATTATTTTAAATGGTACTTCTTGTTGGTCCATCCTGTATAAGAATATCGCATTCTTCGGCATCAGAAGTTACAAAATAATAAAGCTGAGACAGTCAATTTGCGAGTGCATCGCCAATTAACCGGTCGTTGAATTATCGAGGCAGAGCGGCGTCCTAACGCGTAACAGGCCAACACCGAATTAATTAACAACGTCGTGAAAATTCATTTACGTGGAATTGCCCGATCGTAACGAGGCAGCCTTCATTCCGCTCTAATGATACTCGCGATCGAACCAACTTTCAAACCCCTTTCGCCCCCTTCGTTTTCTCTTTCATCGGGCGTCGTTAAGGGCCGCGCTGGTTCCGTTGAAACGAATTTCAAGAACGCGACAGAGAGAACGTTCCACGTGCCCACTAGACTCGATTCGTAACGCCATCATGGACGATTGTTTGCCAGCACGGCGAAACCCCTTCGTTCGAGAGATCGTCTGAAAATTACCATCGACCGAGACACCGGTCGTTCAACACGGTTCAGACCGTTTTCTTTTATGTTAAAGCCCGACGATACGGGCGGAAACGAGCCACTGAACACTGCCACTTTGCTTCCCTTATCCCGTTCAAGAACTTGCTTACCCCCGTCATTTTATTCCTCTCGTTTCCTATGCTACTTTACGCACTTCTAATTTACCTCCGCTACATTTACATTCTTATTGCACTGCTGTTACATTTTTCCTAGTTTAATTTTAATTTCTTGCTCGCTACATTTTGATTATTCTCATGTTATGTACCTGGTTAATCGATCTTCTTTATTCGACTGGATGCTTCCCTGTATATTACTCAAAATAATTAGAGCGCCGTTTTATGTTTCGCTTTAATCCTTACGGCTATTTCTTGCACCTGTACATTCTTTTTTAAAGCCAATTCATACGTGTACATTATTCAGCATGTTAATTATTTGCACGTATGTGTAATGTGTTCATATTTTCATGAGCACAACTGGAGAAATTTCTTTCACTCCCTAAGTATTGTAATTTTAGGTACTTTTACCGATATTTTATCGATACTGACATTCGCACATATTATGTACATTCTCCGTGCATTTCTTTTATACATTTAAATTGTCTGTAAATGTATAAATATTTAAGTTCGTACACGATACGTCAATCTATCAAGCCTGTGCGGCTACTTCGCTACTGTTTGCGCAGTCAATGCGATTAAACCATTCGATAACTGTCATGGCTCACATAACGATGTGGCCACATGATAATAGCTCACAGGGTAGTATCTATCTCGTAATTGTTATAAACAATGCATATTAAACTGTATCTGGCATTTTGTACATTCCTTCTCTTTCCTCTTCATAACTTAACATCATCCATTTTTCCTTTTCTATAATATCCTTTCCTGCGTCTTTTCTCTCTCTTTCCGTTTCACAAACTTAACTGCCTTCTCTTCCACCCTCTTCTACCCTCTCGCACTATCTTTTTCTTTTTTTCCGCGGTACAATCACAATCAGTCCATTTCCCCTCTTCATCTCGCGCCGCTACGTTTCTCTGTTCTCTATCTTCCTCTCTCTCATCATATCATTTTTCTCCACCCTCGAGTCCCCTTTTTCACCCTGTTCGGATGCAGCCTGAACACTCGAGAGTCTGCCAAGTCCTCGTTCGTCCAACAGGCAATCGTCGAGGCCACGTTCTCGCCCGCGTGTCGTCCTTGATTCCCCTCATTGCTCCTTGGTTCCCTTTAACCAAGGTGCCTGTGAATTTTGTCGAGCCTCGAGTGCGAAATAAAGGCACTCTCGTTAAAACGAACCTCCTTGTCGGAATTCAAATAGACCGTCCTCCGTTCCGGTGCCTCCTAGTTTCGTTTCTTCGGTTTCATTTAGCGCTTGTTCTCCACCTTTTCGAGCCGTAGCCTGCTGCTTCTCCTTTGAGCTGCTCTCTATATTAGAATGTCTGTATCAGAATGAGAGAGTTTAATTTCCGTTTTCGTGTCGTCTTTCAGTCGGACGCTACTGGGATTTTTGGCTCCTCTTTAATAAAAGTGAAAACGCTTTGTAACGTTGATCTATCTTGTTACTGTCCTCTCGTTAGTAAAAAATGTTCATCGTTATTTTATTCTGTTGCGAGGTAAAAGGTAATTAGCGTGAGAAGATCACGCTTAGAGTGATTTATAGGGAAGACATTGGGTTGCCAGTTTCTTGCGCGCCAAGCTATAAGTAAAAGCGCGCCGAGTAGGAGACCGTTTTCGCCTCGATTTATCAACGTTCACACACCAGTTTCACCGCGAACATTAACCGAAATCAAGATCGCAGTCGACCTTGAAAGATCAAGTACGATAAGCCACGTTGAAATTTAGATGTACTTCTAAGAAAATTCTTTCACGTTTAAATATCATAAAACCATTCGTAGTAGTTGCCATTAGTTATGTTTTAGATGAACAAGCACACAGATCAAAGTAGTGAAATTTCTATTAATTTCTTATTATTTGTAATAAGTAAACTCTAATTATCGTGAAATGACGAATTGCGAGAAGGACTAATTTTTGGTCATTCCCTTTGAGTCGAGAAAGAATTTCAAGACTATTAAGTGACTAATTAACTATTAGACTAATTAACTATTTTCTTCGTTTTAAATATTTCCAGTTGGTTCTTCCTATCGCGAGGGATCTTCCTTGGAGCTCTTTGTTCTTTCGTCATTGTAAGCGTTGACCGTGCAATTACACGTGTTTCTAACGAACGTCGAGAGACGATCGAGATTACTTAATTTCCAAAATTGCGTGGCTGCTTCGCACGAGCAAACACAATGCAACGAATGAAAATGAAAACCTCTTAGTACGTCGACGAGAGACGTTCGTTCTACTGAAATTACCCTTCTCATTAGTAACCCTACAAAACATATTTTCTCAGACTATACTATACTTATCATGGAATTTTATATTAATTGATTTTTACTAATTAACTAATTATAAGTTTATTACATTTTATTTCGCTTAGTAGTATTTTAAACTCTATATATATATACAAAATAAGAATATTTGTCCCTAGCAGCACCTTTTGTACAGCCACTGTATATATCTTCTCATGAAATTAACACTTTTCGATTTCATTATACTAATTCATTATACTATACAATTAAGGACTAAAAAAAAACCAGAGAATTTTCGTTTTATTTAAACAATGAAATTTGGTCGTTTTCAGGAATAAAATACTCGTAATTTTTTCCGGCGCACGACTAATTTACCTTCAAATTTAAGTCGTTTTTTACTGGGATTTCCTCTGCTACACCTATTATTTGCGAATAATACCGGACGGACGTCGTTTGCTCAGATTGGTCCAGCCAGCAAACAATATTTCCTGGGCGTCGTTGGGACGAGTTCGCAAAAACCATGTAGAGCCAGATGTCGTAACTGGATCTCGGGGCTTGGTACTCGAAAACGCTTAAATTTCAACTGTAACCCTTGTATTTCGTCCGAGCTGGATTTCGATATATATCTAGCCGATAAAATGAGAAAACGCGATGCCTGGCAGAATTTAACCCGACGATTCCTAATGTGTTCTATGAAATATTACGAATTCGGGTTCTCGTATTTTTCTCAGAAACTAAATGAGAAGGTAAACTGGGTCGAGTAATAAATCCATTTTTCGACGGTGTATGCTTACCCTGGAATATTACAAAAATCTTACTTATTCTGACTTACGGTAAACGAACATAGGGGGAGATTGCTGGATCGTCGAATAAATCTCAAGAGTAAATTTCTTCTAAAAGACGAAGGATGTATGTGTAATCTTTAAAATTCCAGATTAATTTCATTGAAGGGAATTGCACGGATAAAATCTCCTTCTCTCAGGTGTATGAAAAATTAAAGAAAGCTTGTTCAATTCCCGGAGGGAGAAGTTATTTTTTAATTTGTGATATTTGAGAATATTAGGATATATTCAATGAAACTAGTACTATCTAACTTTCGTATTATTCGGTAGATCATCGATCAATTTAATGGGAAAAAGATATTTTGCAGAGATAAAATGCATGTGTAATTTAATAAACTTGTAGAAGATAATTGTACAAACTGATAAAATGAATAAAATTTTATGTCATAGTTATATGATATTAGATAAAAAGATGAAACTCAAGATATAGATATATCTATAATTCTGCTAGAAATTTTTATCAAGTAGATCTTCTAATTATCTATGTTTTATATTTTGTATTTTTTGGAATTTTTTATGGCGACTCGGTAAAATAAAAAATGTAACACGATTGGCGATGACAGAGTCGTGGCACTTCCACCGCATTTGCCGACCATTCCTTCTAAACGATCACCGTGGACACCCTTTTGAGGCTCTCTTGGACACGATATAATACTATACTCAGCTACCACAATGCAGTGATCGCACTTAAAGCCACTCCTGGGGCCGAGTACGCCAGTGCACACAGTTCAGCACATAGTTCACGTGATCTCGAAACTTGTACTTTTTCATGTTTCGATTATGCCTTTATCTTTTTTATTTTATTTGGTAGAATTTTACAATCAATTCTCATTGAGAATTATAGGTAAATTATTCTGGCGTGATACTATAACTTGTATAATAAGTGTTTATAGTATGTTCGGTTCTAGTTGAATCTAATATTTAAATTTAAAGGGTCTTTTTAGTCTGCAGATCTGATCCGTCGTGTCAAGTAATTGGGTAACTAATGGGTTTTGGTGGTTGTTAACTCTTATGTTATATCTGTTACTGAATTTGCATATTTCTTCCTTAACTGTGGGTATCTTAAGGTCGCGATGTATTGTTTCGCTGGTAACATATCAAGGTGCGTCTATTAAGGATCTTAGAGTTTTTGATTGGAATCGTTGAAGAATTTCTATGTTGGAATTACTCGCTGTTCCCCATAGGTGGATCCCATAGGTCCAAACAGGTTCTAGTACGGCTTTATATAATGCCTTTATCTTTGGTAGAATTATTTTCCACGTTACACGTCGTGTTAAATAAATTTAAATTGAAAGCAGAGATTTTTCTGCGAAGCTCGAATTATTAATGTGTATAAATAATGAAGTAAATTACTGAGTAAACAGCGAAGCACAGGAAGACGACTTTGATCGATACTTGGTGTTTGGAGCATTTCGTACTTCCGCAACTGGTACAGCATTCTATTTCCATAATTTATTCCGCAGAGTCTATTCTCCCTTGCAGAAATTCCGCAAAATATTTTTAACGCGGCGGAACTTCGATGTATTTTTGTTTCGATATCGTTTTCAGCTTTTTGTGCATAAGCTATTACAAAGCAGAAGATTTTCCTTTAGGATATTATTAAATATTAGATTGAATAATATTAAACATTGAAATTTTTTAAATCCTCAAAATATACATTGCCCTTCAAAGGTTTCCCCTTAATCCCTCTACATTCAAAGTAAATTAATTAAATATATTTATAAGATAAATGTATTTATGTATATCGCTGAAATTGCTGAAATTTTTGTGTATTATTTTCTCCCCTATAAAATCATTAGAAAAAATGTGTTCTTAGTGTCTATTACGAATGACAGTAATTTTTAATATACGAACACGTTTCTCACAGGCTAAAAAATTCAGTCCCAGCAGGGTATTTTTAAACATGTATTGCACAATTTTTTCAATAAATACATTTATAACGATGGCATATTTTTACTTACTTATGTGCAAAATTGAAAGATGTGTATAATATACAAATGTATTATACAAAATAGTAATAACATAAAAATAATCTCCAATATGTAGAAGAAATTTCCATCTAACTTTTATTTTTTTAAATGTTCATATAAAAATACAAATTTGCGTTAAAACTCACACAATCTGATAATTAGTATCTAATGATCTTTTTTCTTTTACAAAACATGCTTCTGTACTTAGAAGAATTAATCAAAACTGCTCCAATTCCATTTTTTCGAATAAAAAAGTACAAAATCTGTTGCGCGTATAGTCGAATAAAATTCTGCTAATTAATTCTCGGCCGATAAGTTTTCGACAGTCCACTAGTTAGTTTGTAGAAAACCTCGAATATCAGGGTGCATTAAAATATTTCCAATTTTTCGTCAGAAGTAACAGCGATTCGTTAAATATTTTTCAAATTTAACGAAATTTTTTATCTGCTGAAAGCGTATCACAGACATACACAGACCTTTTTATACGTATTTCCAGCATTCAGATATATATATATTGAAATTACGCATTATATATGTATATATAATTGAATGCGTAATTTCAATCAATGATTGTTAATTACACGCTGACGTGTAATATTTACTTCGGGAAACCATTAATTTGCGGTTTCCTTATTAATATTCATGGATTTTCACAGTGTTAAAGTATTTATCCGTGATGACTGGATAATACACAGCGTCATATTATTTGGAATAGTCGAACGTCATCGAGAATGTATGTAATTTCGACTTAGTAGCAGATAAATTGTATCTATAAATACGAAACGTGTAAACGTACAAATATTTTATTATTTATTTTATACATGGATATATATTTCAGAAGTTGCGTTTTTATTAAGTGTATCTAATCTAATGTAATATCGTATGTGTTGAATTTTTCTTTAAATTACCTTCCTTCAATGGTAAACGGTATCCTTTATTATATTTTTATTCAAAATTGTTTCATTTCTATTGCTAGATAATTTATTTTAGATACCTTTTCTAACGACTCTGCAATATTCGATCTAACATATTTTCATGTTTTAACTTACATGAATTTCATTTCAATCTTTTACTTTTATGTATTAGAATGTTATATTCTTAAAAGATTGCCTTCGTCAAAATTTGATATGAAAAATATTTCCCTATAGTATATTTATTCAGAATTCTTCTATTTTTCTCGAATTTCGTGTGACGTATTTCATTTAAACAATTTTATCTCTCGAGTACGAAATAGCATTTCCTGTTCCATATTGTGTAACCCATCTTGTACATGCAGGATACTAAACGACATTTCCTCGCAAAATGTCCGAGTACCATACCCTGACATCTTGTAAATTACTGTCCACGGATGAGCACCTTCTGTATGTACAATTAGTATAAAGTTATAATACTTATTCGAGTATCACGTAGTTTCTTCTTAACGAAGTAACAACCTCGTTGTTATCCAGCGAGCCGTACAGCAGATTATAGATCGTCGTTTTATACCGAAACTCAGGTAAGATGGGTAGCCCAAATATTACGCAACGCGAGTCCATTATTTAAATTATAATTTCAAAATAAAATCATCTTTTCATAATTTCATCATTCTCATGCACGCTACCTATTACGATCATAATTATTTGGATCGCATGAATAACTGATGATCACTTCGTGGATAATTTAACCCCTTAACCTACGATTTACCTTTGAGAATTTAGGGCCGAAAACGTAAACAAGCTCGCGCAGTCTTGGAGCCATTCGCATGACTTGTGTAATACGTACCACGAGCGATGGTCCGATTATCGTACGGGCTATGCCCGTAGTTGTAGGTTAAGGGGTTAATAGTTCAAGACGTACGAGACGAAGTTTATAATTGCCTGAATTGTGACTTATTTTTGCCCAAAGATTACCAACGCTAATGAAATATTACTACAAGAGCACATTACAAAAATAGAAAAGTGGCTGCAAAGCAAACAAATAAAAGCGAAAACCAGTAAGTGCAATCACATAACATTTACGCTTAGAAAAGGAAAAACACCAGACATCCAACTAAATGGCTCCCACATAGCACAAACAAAGTATGTCAAGTATCTAGGAATACAATTAGACACACGCCTTACATGGAAGCATCACATAAAAACAATAACAAACAGAATACGTGAAATAAATGAAGCAGATGTACTGGTTAATCAATAGAAAATCTAAATTAAGCATAATGAATAAACTAAATATATACAAAACAATAATCAAACCAATCTGGACATACGGAGTGACACTATGGGGGATGGCAGCAATGAGTCACATAAATAAAATAGAAACAGAGCAAGCAAAAATCTTAAGGACAATAGTTAACGCTCCATGGTACGTCAGAAATGAAGACATACGAAAAGATTAAAAAATTCCAACAGTTAAAGAGGAAATCGACAGATATACAAAAAAGTATAAAGAAAGACTTGCAACACACCCAAATTAGCTGGCTGCTGAAACGAATAAAACAATAATAGAAAGAAGACTGAAGAAGAAGCATCCTGCAGACCTCATAATAGAACAATAAACAACCTGGAAGATGGAGTCCCGCTGGGGGTAACCATCCACATGCTATATTTTATCAAATATTAAATTATAATATTTTACCAAATGTCCTAATGGACAAATTGTAAAATGCAAACAAACAATAAATAAAAAAAAACTAATGAAATATTCTATCGGAATTGTATTGCTCATTTCCAATGAAAATATTGTTTTAGGAAGGATATGACAAATCAGGCCGTATAGATCATTTTTCACAATATCTATTCCACCGCACATCTTGTGAAAGTCTTGCTTCTGACTAGTAGGATGAATTATCCATTTGAGTAGTCGATGAGCCACGTAAATAAACTAGAGTCGTTACAATCGAAGATACTGAGAACAACAGTCAACTCTGCATGGTATGTCAGAAACGAGGATATACGCACAGACTTAAAACCAACGGTCAAAGAAGAAATCGGCAGGTACGCAGAAAAATACAAGGACATCCAAACCAGCTGTCCGCTGAAGCGAGTAAAACTTTCGTAGAAAGAAGACTAAAAAGAAAACACCCCACTGACCTCAGTAAAGAAATAAAATAGTGAAACTCGAAGATGGTATCCCGCTGGGGGTAGCCATCCACATGTTATTTAGCAATTAAGTTAGAAAAATTTTCCAGATGTCCAGCTGGACAAATTGTAAAGTACAAATTAAATAATAAAAAGAGAAAAAAATGTGAGTAGTTGAAGAACGTAACGCACATAATACGTCGTTTTTGCCTGGCAATTTCTTTAAGGATAATCTCCCGAATCTCCATGCATTTCGCCCGCCCCCACCTTTCGCGACTCTATGATAAACTGCGGGGAGATAAAGAAAAATTCCAAACTGTCGTTTAAACTTGCCGGATTTCGGTTCGTTTCGCGGAAAAGTCAATTATTGTTTGGCAGACGGAAGCGTGTAGCCATCTAGACGAGCGGACTCTCGATTCGATTTCGGTTTTTCATCTTGCCCCTGTTCGCTTTCTGTTCCGCATTTAAAGCAGGAAATTAAGCGCCTCCCCCTCTCATTCTCTTTCTCTCATCGTCTCTTTCGGTTGAAGCCACCTTCTGCTCGCGAAGTTCCGCGCCGGTTCGACGAATAGACTGTTGCTCGAAAACGTAATTCAACGGGGCTTTGTGCCGTAAAATGCCCGCCGTCGACGGCCCTCCGACGGTTAATATGGCGGCTGCATTGTTTCACGAAACACGCTATCGGGCTAGTAATACGCTCTCGTTTCGTGCTTTCGCCTGGGTTTTGACTTCTAGCTCTCCCTTTCTCCGTTTTCGAGAGAGAAAGACAGAGAGAAATATATATATATATATCTTTCGTTCCGCTGCGTGTTCCTGATGAATGCAAACGGAACTTCTAGCATGCTCATAAACGTGAAACACGTGGTTTTAGTTTGATCACGATGGTTTTCAGTTACGACATTGTGGTTAGAGTGTTTATCGTGCTGGGAAGGATTGCCGGCTTTAAGTGAATGGGGATTTCAGTGGCAGCGTTCAACGAACCTCCTATTCGAAGGTGTTTGTTTAACCTTAATCCCTATCATCCTTTAACCGAAGGTGTTTCTACAATTGTGAAGCTCAATGTTTATAAAGAGAAATTAATGTTAGATACGTACATTGATTCTAATTTTTTCTTCAACTATGAATATGATGTACGTTCATTGAAATTCCTGTCCGAAATATGTTTAAATATGTATAGCATAGAAGCAGGACGAAGACGATTAAAGGGTTTAAAATATGTTCGTAGGAAAGATCGGATAAAAATTCTTCTAGTAATTTGACGTGAGCTAAACGTTGTTCATTAAACGTGTCAATCTTTTCTGTCCTAAAAATGATTAGAACGTGTAAAATATGTTCCTAGAAAAGATCAGATAAAAAATCTTCTAGTAATTTGACGTGAACTGAACGTTGTTCATTGTACGTTCCAATCTTTTCTGTCCTAAGCACAAGCTCAAGAAGCTCGTTCCTCGATATTACATCATAACTTGTTCTATCATTATATTGTCACTTAATCAATATAAAAATAAATACCAGAAAAGATACCATCCGTGGTTGTCCGATATAATCAATAAATTTCAATCATCTTAACTATTTTAATTCTTTTTTATTTTATGTAATGATAATAATAATTTCTATTTAATACTTACCTTTATCTTAGTATCTCGATCTCAGTCTGTCAGTTTCTCAAAAATGCAGTCGGAATGTCATAAACCATCCTGTAGATCAGCAAATCACAGGATCAAACGTAGTTTCCGGATCCGCCCTCTGTAATGAACACAAAGGGACTACCCGTTCCATCGTCCATCGTTCTATCTCTCATTCGTTGCTCCGGCCACTCTGGATGCATAATCAGACTGGGAAATGCGTGTCAGAACACGGAACGCTCATTAAGTTTTCTCATTAAAATTTGGCCTAGAGCTGCGAGGCCAATATCTGATGATAGACTCGTCTGGAAGGAAGCGGCTTCCGCGAACAGAAAAGGGATTTTCGGAGGCTTGATTAAGAATCCCATTCCCCGTCTGTCCGAAATTAAACCTTACCGACCGTATGAATCGGAATTATAGATAACGTTCGCATAATCAAAATACTGCCGGTTAAGAGAACGTTTTATCGCTCAAACACGAGAAATCCTTGTTTGTTCCTGCGAATGCAAGCGGATAATTAATTCTTCTGGAAAATTTACGCTTTTAAGAATTAACATTTTACCAGCAATTTACACAGCAAATTTTCTCTCGGATTATATTTCTGAAAAATCTCGTACGAAATAATTACGTTTGAAATAATACGAGCTTCTAATCGTCGTATTTTCAAGAATTAATTCGGTATAGGGAAAGATTGCTAGTACGTTCTTTTCTTTTTCTTATATTTTTTCTTATACTATATTTGTAAAGTTTGATAACTTTAAGAGCCTATGGCCTGAGATTCGAGCGAGCTATCAAATGTACAGGTTTTAAAATAAACCTCTCTGTAGATTCTAAATAGTCAGAGGAAAATATCGATTATCACTCATTCTCTGGTCTGATAAGAATTTTTAGCAAAACATTATCTGTTGGTGGCAAAAATCCACGGACCATTTGTTATCGTAATTATCAGTAAATAATAATTTCAATTCCAATATTACGAACGCAAATTACATCGGACACTGTTTCTATCAAATTAAATAAATTAAATAAATTATTAGGGTCGTGTATCAAAAGTTTTCATTGTCTTAACAAATTGTGGAACATTTGAGATTACACAGCTACATTACAAGGAGTTGAAGCTACATTACAAGAAGTGGTGTACAGCAGGATTCGAAGCAGGGTGGTTGCGAATACAATTGCACGGGGTAGGTATGAATTCCTCCGGGTGTTTCGCTGGCGTCAAATTTACATCAAAGAGCAACCAGGCCAATTTAAACAACGGCCAGCGCACAATGGAATTGAAAATTCACGAGCGTGCGAAACGCAGCTGCAAGCTCGGTTGCTCGTCGGGAATATCGGCTGTGCGAGTTTGTCGATATTTCAAGAAGCTGTGATTTTGAAAGAAATCCTGCAAATAATTATTTCGCAAATAAATAATTGTCACAATAATTTTCCCAAGATTTATTATATGTGATCTTTTTCATTAAAGAACGCATTAATTAAATTATACGATTATGCCAAAAATGTTCCATAAAATTTCAGGAATGCGTAGCAACATCCACTCTTCGTTAATTATCTAAAAACAGTATTTTTAATATTTCGAGAGGATCATTTCATTGAAACGCGAGAATTCCGATTTCTTTTCCGCTAAAGAACGCGTAAATCGGAAATTATACTATTATACTAAATATACTTCGTAAAATCCAAGGAACGTACAGCAATCGCCATTCCTTTCCGATTATCCAGAGAATGAATTATTTTAGTATCTCGCGAAATCTGAGAACTCTAATTTCTCTGTCATTAAAAAACGCGTTAATCACATATTAAATGATTAAAGGTATTAAATCCGGTCGTAAAAATTGGAACGCGTTATCTGTATCCTCCAAACCGAAACCTCCGAACAAGAATCTACGGTACCCGCGTTAATCGCCTGATCTACGACTCGAAGGGTGGAATCACGAGGGTTGTTCCCCCATTCCACGTTAATTGTTCTCAATTCCAAAAAGATGAACGAACACCAGCAATAAGTAGAAACTAGTACAGTGAAAGTAACACGTCTGCAGGAGGACATGGATGAAGCGAACTGAAGAAGAGATTACGAACAACGGTAAAACAGACATTGTCAACGAATTCGTCTGGAATATCAGCGGAAACGTTGGTTGTTAGAACGCGAAGCAGCAGTTCGTAACTAAAACTACATCTCTCCAGCAGCTAGTGCAGCTTTCGCTAAGAAATCTCGAGATTTCGTTGGCATCATCTCTCCTTCTCTTTCTACGGCGAGTCGTATCTGCTTCCTCGCAACTTAATGTTTAAAAGGTTGGCTGGCTGCTAGGAGACGGTGCTAGTCGAGCGACCTTGTAAGTCCGGAAGTTTGATTTCAAATATTAAGACCTTAATATCACTCGCGTGCATTCGATGGCTGCTCCAAGCTTACTCGATTAAGATTATCGAAGCTGAAATCCATTAGCCCGATCAGGGCGAAAGTAAGTATTACCGTGTTCCTCTGGAAGCACTAAGTTGCGTTTGGGAAAATTCTACGGAAAATCATCTGTTTTTCGTTTGATGTTTGACAGCTGCGAGAGGGAGCAGTATAGAAGTTTCAGCCAGATCCTTCCGATGATGAACATTCCTCTTAGAGAGGGAATTAGTCGGAGGAGTAGTTTCGTAGTATTTGAATTAGTTAATTCTAAATTATATTATCTATTATAAATTATCTATCTATCTATCTATTATAAATTATTATCGATCTTGTTTCTACTAGTACATTTTGTTCAAAAATTTGAAGAACCACAAATATTGGATATATGGAAACCATATATATTTGAATTGAGTTTTGAACTGAATTGGCTTTAACGCGTCAATTAAAAGGAATATTTTAATATAACGTAGGTAAATAGAAGAACGTTCTTTAAAAAATTCAAAGACACAAGCCTTTAAAAATAAGCGATAGGTTCACAAAGTGCAATATTTCGCTGGAAAGCGACATAATGTTGAACGAAAGAAACATCATAGCTATTTGCAACTTAAGAAGCTTTTTCCCAAAGTCTGTTACATGTTCTTCAGGCCCGAATTTGACACTTCCACTTAATTATTTCTGCTTCTGCAAAATTAAACACACCACGAAACATGGCTGGGCCACTGTTACCAATTACCTGGTCCTTTATCCTAGTTCCTTATCCAGGATGCAATATCTAAATGGTAGAAGCTCGAGTCTCGGTGTACACTGGGGTTCGATTAAAATCAAGCTAACCGTAATCCATTAGCGTGATCATTGAACATTCCGCTACTCGTCTGAGTAGCACAAAGACAGAGACTGGATGTACGCGTGGATGTATAGGTCGGGATACACGTAGCACGTGTCTTCCCCTCAAAATTCCACGAGTTTTCCTCGTACGTTCGCCTAGAAGAGTCCTCGAAATTGTACGAGAGCAAAGGGGAGGCGTTCCGCTCGCAACTCGTCGAGGAATTCGATCCTCGAAATCGCAACACACGCTTTTCATCCCATGCGCGAACCGACCTTCGTTCAAACGCTCTTCTTCCTCCCTTTTCCGAGATAAGAGGCAGAGAGACATTCTGGTTTCTGGAATCGAGAGATCAATCGTTAAAGAATGGGTTCTTTTGTTTACGCGTGTTCTTTTTTCGGGGGAAATCGATGGGCCATAGGCTTCCTTTCATCTTCCGTTATTTTTCTCATATCATCAAATCGTAGAGTAGATTAGTGGTTTCGTATTTTTGGATTTTTTGGGGAGTGAGGGAGGGGATTGTTTTGTATGGAAAATTTTGTTTAAATGTTTAAAAGTGAGATATGGAATTTTATTTGGTGTTCGTTTCACTTGGAAATCTTGGGTTGCTTCTCGTGAAGATTTTTCTGAAACGTTGAAAGATCAGGTTTAAAGATACGTTTGGATGTGGAAGAGTTAGGTAAGAAGTTATGTTCGAATGTTAAAAAATTGTGAATGAAGTAATCTTTGGAATTTTTCGAAGTCTCTTCGATTATCTTCTCTGACGAATTTTCTTTGAACGTTTAATGTTAATTGTTTTTGGAATTTGTCTAATGTCTTTTAAATTGTCATCCAATAACTCGCGTAAAGAATTTCCGTTTGAATACCAAAAGGCTGGATGTAAAGTTGTAATCAGTTCTTGTATCTCCGCAGTGGGAAAATTAAATCGACCGAAAGTTATATAGTTAAAAGATGTTTTCTCTCGGTTTACATGGATTTTTAAATATTCTCCCCTTGCTTGGTTTCTTTCATATGGTAAGCTTTCATGTTTTCGCCTGTTTTCTACCTCTGGCTCTTTGCAGATTTCTGTAGCTTCAGAAAAGGCTCCATAAGGGAGCGTAATAACATGACTATAAAAGACAATGTCCCGCGTTATTCGCAAAAGTTCCCTGTAGCAAAAGAACAGCTGCTATTACACGTTAATAGAGCGGCTATGTCTTGAGAATTACGCACGTATGAAATTGTAGAAAATGTAGAAGTCTTTAGAAAAAAATACGTTAAGTGTAACGACTAATGAGTAATAAATAATAAAATATCAACAGAAAAAGTATTATCTAAAAATATAGGAAATGAATAGTAACGCAAAAAGAAGTAGTCAAACCGCATGTAGAAGTACAGTCCTTAATAGGTCCTCTCTCGCTAGTAGTAAAGTAGAAGACTACGAGTACCGAGGAACAAGTAGCGAGAATGGCTTTGATACTCAGACTTCCACCGCTATGCTCTACGTACAATTCTGTCCTGGTTCTTGGGACTTTTCTCTCAATTATTAGACCAAATTAATTAAACACATCGATACTAAAACTGGATAAAATGAGAACTGTAAATAAGTAATTGTTACAGTTGCGAAATTGAGGGAATCTCGAAATCGACATCCGAAACAATCGATACAATATAGAAATGTAAAATTTAAGGAGTTGGAAGAAATAAAAATAGAAAACGAAATGGGAAAGGGAAGGAGAGATCTAAGCTGGAAGCAAATAGCAATTGAGTTTGATATTAATCGTCGAAAGGCTGAAATTGAATGAAGAATTTCTTCCATATAATTATAGTTAAAAGCAAAGAAGTGTATGCCCATGAATGAAAATGGAAAGGTGACAAGAAACATTAAAAAAGATGAAATATGAAAGAGTTACCCCGGAACAATCGCCGCTGTTCCCTCTCCAAAATCGAAAAGGGAACAAAAGTGGCCGAAAAAGAGAAACATCTATGGCATAGATGAAAAAACAGAAGCAGAAGAAACGCATCAACCGTTCACAACTGCAGGCCCAACAAATCGATTTCCATTCAAACGACAATAACCCACATTCTGCTTTCCACTCACGCCCCAACACTCGAAACGCATCGCGAAAACACACACCGGGTATACGATCTCTGCCTGTTGTTTCCCACGTTACGTAACGTCGCCGTCGCTGTATCGAGCGACGTATGCAATATTCAAACACGAGTGTATAGCCATCCCCGCGCGTGTAACACGCCTCGGAAACCACCATATCCATTCTATCTTTACGAGGTCAGGCGAAATTCTCAAAATCTCTGTTATACGTATACTATCATTCGCTAGTATCTAGACATTTCGGTAGATTTATAATGGCTACTAAATATCTAGTAATTTATGTACATGTAACAATATGCCAAGCATCGTAATTGGGACAAACTGTAACTCTAAGACGGCAGAAGACAATTAAGTCGAGTAATAAGTTTATTCGGCTTTTTGTTAAAAGAACCACATGAACGCGTTATTTCGTAAAATTTATCTAACGAAGGGATTTACCTTGTTTCCCCTTAATTATATGCGTATCATTTCTGAAAAATAAAAAATTCAAATATATGTAGTATCGCGGACAAAAGGCCTAGGAGTTAGCGGGTGAACCACATACAATGTCGCGAGAGCCGAGGTGTTCTTCAATCGTATAGTTTTGTAAAAAGGTCCTACGTGGCCTTGGCCACGAGCGGTCGTGGAACACGTGCGTGGTGGGTCTACGGAAAGACAAAAGATATGCGAGAGCAGTCAGTTTTAGTTTGGAAGTCGGAGAGAATAAGCCAAGAGGTCAGAGAGTGCGAGTTGCTTTGTAGAATATAGTGTTGCTAGCGTTGTCGAGAGAGTGTGGTCTGCGTGAAAGAGAACGTTGGATCCGTTGTGTTGAGAGTTGTCCAGATTGTAGCGTGTTATTGCGATTAGTTCATGTTAATCTACCATCGTTTTTCTGTCTATTTTTGTACAATCCATTCATTCTAAATAAATCACAAATATCAGGATATAATAACAATATATTCCATTGACGATACTACATATATTTGTCTTTATATTTAGTACAAGTATACGTTTCACAGAGATCACGGAGGTATTTAAACAGTCAATTATCTGTCGTATCGAAATCATATAACAAAATTGAACAACATACGTATGCGTATAATTCAGATTCGTTTTAAACTTTGCTGGTATCGTAATTTGGATATTTGCCAATATCATAATCGGATCTCATCGCAGCACCTCGACACTTTCAAATTTCAAAATGTTTCGTGTAACACGCGTAATACAATATATGCGTAGCAGGAGAAAGCTTACAAGTGTTCCGAGTACCTTCGTGAACTGCTGTGTCTCGGGTGTAATTCGCGGTGTTAAATGATGTTGAAAGAGAGGACGAACGCCGCGGATCCATAACGAATCTTCCGCAATAACCGTGTTTTACCAAGTTACAGAGGCACGTTATTTCATCGATCTCTGGGTAGTAGCGGTGCATCGAAATCTCGCGCATAAACGACGACCGCCGCGAGCTTGCGTGCGCGTAATCGTTTATGGTTTGTCGATAGCCGAGCGAAATAAAACCCTCGTGAGTCTCTTTCTCGTCGTGGAAAGTCGTTGCCCGGAAATTTCCTCGTTATCCGATTTTTCCTCCAATGAAATCAGGTTGTACGCGCGAACGTGGATCCAAAGCGTAGACGTGTGCAGTCGTGTTCGCCTTCATCTAATTATCGAGTTACGCGCGTGTTTCCCGGATTCGATGGGGTTCGCTGTAATTATAGTCGTTTTCCGGCCGATTAGAATCATTAAGTTATGGGGCTGATTCGAGTCTCGCATGACAATGCATAGTTTACAGCGTGTACTGTTGATCGAAAATTAGTTTCACATTTCATTTGCACGAATGTTTTTGCATATATTTATGAAAGGGTGGCGTATATGGAATTTATTTAAAAACATTCTTTAATTTCATCTTTATCGTATCTTTGATCTTATCTTTGACAGTTATGTACAACTGTACATCTAACTAATTAGTATAATAGATATTGACGGGAAAATAAATAATGTGTCAGTTATAAATAATTATTTGAAGATTGATTCCGCGTGAACAGGTGAGTTTAGTGACTTTAAGCGGACTAATTATCCGTCAGTTCTACGGTGGAGTCTTACAGAGATTGAAATACCTGTTGCCAAATGTCTTCGTCTTTATGTGATATATGTAAGTTAATAAAGTAGATCTTTACAATGGAAATTCTCGACTTTTAAGAGTTAACAATTGTGTATTGATATTAGCAGACGTTTTAGGATTACATCACGTTATTTTAATTATTCCCTTTGGTGTCTTGTCTTCTTAATGCACATCACGAAATTGAATTTATAGCTGAAGCTAAAAGCATCGGGCACAAAGCCACGTCCTCAAAAGAGAATATTATATTGTATGTTTCCTCTATTTTATGAGAGATAAAGACACAATGAACTATTTTTACCACTCGCTTTTAATTTTAATTGCCTTTCCTTGTATTTAATCCATGTATAATATAATAGATATTTTCGAGTAGAAACAGTATAGGAGAATATAAGCTATTTATATTCCATGTAAATTCTAACGACAATTGAAAGGTACAAAAGACCGAGAAAAGAAGAAAATGAAGGAAATCAAAAAATACCTAGTTAACGTAGGACGTGTATAGACATCCATTGATTCTGGCCAATTTAAGCTACGTTTTATGAATTGATCTACGAATCTTACGAAAAATATATTACGCACACGTTTGCATTTTTAATCGTCTTTTATTGCAAAATAAAGTATGTTTATCTCCATCGACGTATGAAGAAAAATTTAATTTAAGAGGTAAAAATGCTCGAGTAAAATTGAAGAAATTGAAATACCTGGATAAGGATTTGGAAAATCAACAAAAAGGATGGAAAATGTCTGGCAGAGAAATTCGAACGGGTACAGAAGAGAATAGAGCCATTGGAATTAATATTTATCAATGATCATACAGCACTCATTTTCAATACCAAAATGGATTTTCAACGTTTCTCGTTTTTCTTGTCGTTGCTATACTACCGGCCTCGTGCTCCAGAACGTTCGCGGCCATTTGTCACGCCATCCGGGTTCTCCATCTGGGATAGTGTCGAACCCAACGCATTGCGGCCGTTTCGATACCACGCTGCAATATTTCGACACGTAACAAGCAACCCGTGAGGCGCATGATTTTTGCTTTAGGGAATTTACTCTGTGCTATCCTCTGGCCTCGAATGGGCAACTTCTGCAGCAACATATCCGTTGGTTCATCTTCTTTCTGTTTCTTTCTCTCGTTCTTCTAGTATCATGGGGGAGAATTTCTATTTTCTGAGATCAAGAGCATTTTTCTTTCGCTTCGATGGCTTCCCGCTGGATATATTTACTTTACGAGGGTTCGTTGGAACTCGAGGAAGACTCGTTTAATTTGAATTTACTTGGTTGAGGTTCATTTCACTGCTTTCTATAATTAATGCATTATTCTGTCCGGTGGATAGAGGAATTTTTAAATTATTTTCAGTCGCATGGTTTGCTCGTCAAGGGTTGCGATAGACGAATAATTTAAGGCAGAGAATCTAATTATCGGCTTGCGTTATGCGTACAATTTTTCGTAGTGCGAGCGGAAGTTTTGATTTATTTTAGGTGGCAGATATTGAAAGTTACGATAGGAATCTGGGGTAGAAAGTATAGGATGTAGAAGAGAATCTATTGCGTTGGTTTCTGTTGTGGGTACAACTTTTTTTTATTTACGAGTATTTATTTTAAATCGCGATTATTTATTATTGAAGATAGTATTATACAAATGCGCTATATTTTATGAATATAATTAAAGGAACTACATACGTGCGTAAAGAAATTAGGAGCTTGTTTTATTTATTAGGTAATGTAAGGCGTATTTATTTTTACAATTTTCATATTTTAACATTCTTTTATTCTTCGTTTCTCATTTTACGTATTTTCGAATATTACATATATGTTCTTTAAATACTTTCCATTTTTTAATTTTTTTCCATAAATACACAAATATTGGTAATTCACAATTAGTAAATTTGATTCCGTAAGAATTTTTAGTATTGCTCTGTATTTTACCTGAAGCGATAAAGTACACGAAACGAAATGAAATTGGCCAAATAATCCTATTTAACGTTAATTTAGATACGGTTAAGGTTCTGTTGCAGAAGGGTTTTGAAAATTTCATTCGTTGGTCCGATAATTTATTTAGAGTATTGTAAACGTCCAATTTAATATCGATATTCCGTGTGTTTGCTTAATTGGTATTATTTTATTCAGGTAATTTAATTATTGATACTTTGGCAGCGAATCTCTTAACGAGATGGCCCAAATTGGGCTGCATTAAATAATCAATATTAAAATCGACGTTTACGAAACTGAATTAAATCGAATAATCCATTTACGTATTTTGCAAATATCATCGATAATATATTAGAATTCGTCACGAATATTATCGGATTTCCCACAGAATGGAATGTTAAAAATATACAATGTTGTAATTTATTCGAATCAAATATTTAATATCACATCGTACCTCTATGGTAAAAGTTTAATCGAATACATTTATTAACATATGAAACAGAAACCGAATTGAAATTGTGAACAGATAATATTTAATTTCATAGATCATTTAATGTTGTTTTCCATGGAATTTAAATGACAATTTGTATAACTATAAAATTCGGGCCTCACAAAATCGAATTATTTTTACACTCTTTCGAAGATTAGATATTATTAAATGTTAATAATGTACGAATTACTTGTAAATATTAGAATTAAAAGCAATAATATAGAAGAGAAGAGCAAGGGCAATACAAGACGGGGAGGAAGGACAAGAAGGTAGCACAGCAAGGAGGCAAAAGACCAAAGTGACAATAATGTGTAGTCATAAGTTGCAATAGTTTGTAGTCATTAGTTTTAGCGGCTGGAGATAAGAATATGCTAAGGAATTCAATACAATAAATGTAAGAAATGTAAATCGAAAGTTCGTCCAAAGCCGAAAGGCACGGATTAAAACAAATAATAATAATAATAATAATAATAATACTTGTAAATATTATTTTATATTTCTAAAATTTATTACAATTAATATGAGCAGTACTAATCAATTTTCTATTCTCTGCTTTACCTTTAACACAAAATTCATTGGTACCAACTTTACAATTATTTCAACTATTTCCTAATTAAATTCCATCGCATGTAGAATTAATTTCACGATGCAGACAAATAATTCCAAAACATATAAAGCTGCTACCCTCTTTTATATCTCGCGCTGCACATTTTATTATCACCACGACTCAAATAAATAAGAATATACCTGTCGCGCAACGTTGCTCGGACGCGGAACGTTGAAAGTAGCGCGTCGATAAAGACGAAACACGAAATGCCATTGGAAGGCGAACCATAAATTCGTATTACCGCGAATGGTGGCCGAAAAGAAGCTTTCCTCCTGATACCAGCTTTTAATTCACCGTGTCGCATCGTTTCGTTTCGTTTCCTGCCCGGAGCAAGAAATTCGATCGCGTTTCCGTAGCTCTGGAAGTGACTGGCCACCAACGAAATTCCTTGCTCCGGTTGGAACCTCTCGTTTCCGAGTCGTGAAAATTTCGATTCGCTGGTCATACGATGGTAGAACGAGGAACTTCAAACATTTTACTCGTTCATGAATGTAGGATTTGGATTAATTTGATCCGGTAGAAGCTGCTGGCGGCATCATACAGAATATTTTCAGAGAAGAAGGCTTTTTTCATATTTTTCTAGATTTTCAAACGTAATAGGGGATTTAAGTATAGAAGAATTATATAATGTACGTGACCGTTTTACGAAACAAAAATTTATTCTATTGCATCCAATTATCTCATTATACAATCATAACTACATGTAAATGAAATTTTTAAGTAGCGAAAAAGGGAATGTTAGAATATGTTCAATTGGTCTCCGAATGAAATTCATTAAAACGTATTACGCAGTACTGTGTCAAACTGTTATCGTTTAATATACATCGTGCATGTATGGAAAGTTGAAAAGCTCAAGAATATAGAAAATGCACGTAATATACAAGACTGTAAGAAATATCGAAAGTAGTTGTTACAATGTTTTATGGAATAGAATAGATATAAACCTTCGTGTAGTGTCGTTGTTTCGCTAATGTTCGTAAAAGTTGTATAAAAATCCTCGGTCTGTTCTAATCGCAATTTTATTTCCACACAAACTTTACATCCCCTTCTTTCCAACCTTTGTCAGCTATAGCGCGATAAAAATTCCTATAAAATAATCGAACAAGATACGTTCGCTTACGTAAGCGAAACGAATCGCTCAATCTAAATCGAATCACCACTTTCAACCTTTGTAGCTGCATATTCTTGACCCGTTCTATCTGGAGGGATCACCTGGTTCCACAAGACACAGACCAGACCTCGTGGTCGCGAGCCAGTGGGAGAGGTGAAGCAGGCCGGGTAAAAATGCGCGTGGATAGGTCGGGGGGATGAAAAACGCGTTTGCGTAGGGTTTGGTTGGCGCGCGTTCTCTCATCGCATATTCAACGCGATGGCACGTAGGTACACGTGTGTACCTGACGCTGCAAATGTAGAAAAAGGGGCGCTCCTCCGGCTGATGTACGAGCTGGAAAATAGGGTGGTGGCTATATATATAGAACTGGTGCGCACCACCGGAAGTGTGATTAAATGCCTACACGTGGTATGTATAAAGTGCTCGGTTCCCGATGCTTGCCTTGCCCCCTGCAACCGTTTTTTAAACCAACTGTTTGTTCGTTATCGTTTCTAGTTTTTATTATTGACCTCGTTCCGCCGCGTTAAATTATGCAATTTTAATTGGAGACCTGCCAACCGGAGGTTCCCACGCTGATGGAACGAACAATTTCGATGAAATTTTGGCACCGTTGTAATTCGTGAAATTCCATTTCACTTGTTTCTTAGTATTAATTGGACGTTTCGTACTTTAAGTTTAAGGGGTTCTTCCCTTATATTGCATGGGGTTGGTTAAGTGGCCAATGATCGTAAACGTTGCGTGATTGAAGGGCGTTCAGAATATTTTCCCCCTGACCCTTTGATGTAGTTTCTTTAGGAAACTAGAAATACGCGGGATTTTGGACAAGAGTAACGAGCAACTGATTATTCGAATTTTCTTTTATTAGGTTGGGCTTGGGTATTAGATTATGCAATTTTAATTGGAGACCTGCCAACCGCTGGTTTCCATGCTTGTCGAACAAACAATTTAAATGAAATTTTGGCACCATTGTAATTCTTGAAATTGCATTTCACTTGTTTCTTAGTATTAATTGGACGTTTCGTGCTTTAAGTTTAAGGGGTTCTTGCCTTATATTGCATGGGGTTGGTTAAGTGGCCAATGATCGTAAACGTTGCGTGATTGAAGGGCGTTCAGAATATTTTCCCTTTGATTCTTTGATGTAGTTTCTTTAGAAAACTAGAAATACGCGGGATTTTGGACTAGAGTAACGAGCAACTGATTATTCGAATTTTCTTTTATTAGATTGTGCTTAGATTGGGCTTATGTATTAGATTGTAGGTAATATCTTTCCCTTAGAATAGCACATATATATTTCTTAATAGAATTTTTATTGGTATTGGAAGAAATGGTTTAGGTATTTTCAGACACAAGAAATGATTCGTATTTTCCTGGAACGAATAACAGAATGGTGGTACAACTCGTCGTATGCAAAGATTCACAACAACACAGACTTTACGCACCTTTGGCGACAACCCTGCCACCAGACGCATTGCTCTTTTATATCGTTCGATAAATACTCGCACCGTACGCACGGCCAGTAAACTCGCCAGCGCAAGAAACACCAGGGTTGTAACCGGAATCGTGGTTGATATACGAGTTGGGTAAAAGTCGCCGCGAGGTTCGAGAGGGTTTGTCCGCGACACTGCATATGCAAACATCGGGTTAAACGGGATGGCGTGCGCTGCCAGAGGGGGCAGAATGTCGAGGGATGTCGACAAATTAAAAGTGATTCATTTTATTTTGCCGGAACTCGACATTAATCTTGCCGCGTACAGGTTGAAAGAAGTTGCCAACACACGGTAAGCAGATTTCCCTCCCGGCAGCTTTTATCGTTCGAATGGTATTAACTTAAAACCATGAAAAATTTCTATTTTCACTGGAATTTCGGCTGCAATTTTTGTTCGCCGCGCGCGACACACGGTTATTATTTGTTCAATTAAATTTCCTTGCGTTCTCTTGCATTTGCGTGTTATTTTGCTTCGAATTTGTACGCGAATCGATTTGCCCGAATTATTTCTGGAAACATTTCGGGTTTGTTGCGACAGATAAAAAAGTCGTGTTCGTATTGTCGCGTTTGCACGATAGTTGTTTCATAGGGGTATAAAATTGATTTATGAAAATATAGCTATGTGTACGTGTATGTATGTATATTATGATTGATCAGATTGTATGGTTTGATAAAAAAGCTCCAAGTTTTATGGTTGAAGATTCTCAACGGTAGAACCTACAAACCCGTCAAAATGACGGACTTGGGATTTTATTTCTTGCTGATATTCTCTCCAGAAGTAATACTGAATTATCTTCAAATACAATTTACGTTTAAATTTATGTTTAGTTTGTGTATATAATGAAGTTTTTTAAAGAAATAATGTTAATAATTTATACGAAGTTCCGGCTTTTTATCGTAGGCTATTTTTAAAACGAATTAATGCTTCGTGCATTGAAACAGTTTTCATTTTGGAGCCCCGTACAATCGAATTAAGTCACCGTATCGATTAATCGACAAATTACAGCCATCGCGAATATTTCAGAAAATACTCGGTCGCTGAAACCGTCGTTAAATAATTCGGCTGACATATTTTTCGGCTATAACATTGTTCTTTTCAAAATGAAGCAAATCGATCGATCGGGCATTAAAAATCCGACTGATTCGACAAAAGCGTCCTTCAAAATTCTCCAACGTGCCAATTCTCCCGTTAAAAATGCACCGAACCGTTGTGTCAGTCGAGACAATGAACGAAGCTGAACGATCGGTCGGAGACAAAAACGAGGGGGCGTTTTCAATTAATTAAGCCCGTTCGTTTGAAAAATCCATCGTCAAGGGGGCGGAGCGGTGTCAAACGAGCGCGTTATGGGATCGTTTATTCGCGTTCGACGAAAAGGGGAAAAATAGAAAAAAGATTTTTTTAATTAGAAAGAGGAAAAAGAGTGACAGAACGGCGATGCGAACAAAATCGAAATAAAGTTGGCTAATTTGTCGTCCGTCCGGCTCACGCACCACCCGTTAAGCGTCGCTTTTCTCGCGCGCCCGTGCACGATGCATCGCCAGCGTCCGCCATCTCCGTTTCGGCTCGTATATCAGCCAAGACAGCGGGTGAATTTAACACAACGGTAAATAGAACGATAAACAAAAATAAGAACGACATAGCGGCTACGTCGGCCGCTTAATTTTACTGCCTCCAATTTATTCTGACGACTTTTATTCCCCTCTTCTCCTCACCCTTCTCTTCCATCTACCATTTCGTTTCTTTTTTTTTTCCATGCTGGATTTTAACGCCTCGGCCGAAACGCGTGTCGCGATTTTCACGCTTCACACTAGCGATTTATTCGTTTTTATTATTCCGTTGTTTATATTTTTTCCTCTTCCTCTCGATTTCCTAAATTGTTGTTTATCACTTTTGTGGATTACGATCTACGTGGCAGAGCTTTTTAGGTTTTTAAACCTGAAATGATATTATTGAGGTGTTTCGTGGACGCAGGATATTAGTTATTGTATTGTGAAATAATTGCGAACAAAAGGATTCTTCTTTCTTTTATGGTCGGTTGAATTTTATGAACTGAAGCTACGTGCTTGAAAGTGCTTTAACAAATTTTTGCAGAATTCCAAATGTACGAAAATTTAACCATTGTGACGGGTGGTAGTCCAATGAAGCAACTGCCAATCCAGGATTAACATTACTATTTGTTTTTAGAGGCTTATACGATTTTAGAGTATTTTAGATGGTTCTGGGATTTGGAGAATTGATGGAATTATTTTTGCAAGATATTACGTTCCATTGTTGCAGTGCAATTGGTGTCATACACGATATTGCACGACAGTATTATTCGCGATATAATAGATGCTACGATGTTGTAAACTGTGTAATATTACAGTAACGTCGTTATATGATGTTAAATTGGTGTATATGAAATGTTTCCAAAATCGTTTTTAAAGTTTCAGTTTGACGAATAACGCGTAATGAATTTCCTCGTATGGGCAATTGTTGTTAGCTACGTTCAAAAGCAAGAGTAATAAATTTTATTAATACAAATATCAGAAGCTTAATTATCTATTACAAATAATCAGAATATTCTCGTGACTTTTTATACATATGTGTATAAAATCGTATGAAATTTCTGTTTAATCATAAAGTAACATTAAAATCAGAAAATCAGCAAAAACATACTAGCCAAAGTTCCCTGCCGATTATATGTAATTTTATATATTATATATGAATATCTGATCTTTGGTCAATAAATCAACATATATATTTAATGATCAACGATCAAACATTATTTCTCTTGTTATAAATAAATACTTCCATCACTTATATAGAGGAAAAGTCAAGTAGAATAAAATAAAATCAAATAACGAGAGTTAAATATAAATTACAGACATTTACTCCAAAAATATCGTCCAGAATTACATGTTCCATTTCCATCAAACGATACGAAAAACATTTTATCTCTCAAACCCTTCTAACCTTCTCGATTCTCCAGGCTCCTCAAGCCACAGGAGATTCCATCTTCGATAGAAGCAGACGGACAGAAACAGCGTTCAAAATACAAGCGAGATGAAAGTGTACCGAATCGCGAAGCAAACAATCGCGTTCGGTCAAGGTAAATAAACCAAACTCCCCAGAGGATTTCCTCTCGTCCCTCCCATCCACCCTCTTTGTCAAAAAAACAGTCAAAGAAAGGGAGCGAAGAAGAATGTGAAATATCAAAGGGAAGCAGGAAACAGCTCGAAGTAATTCAAGAATACGTTGCGACCAAAATCCTCCCTCGAAACTTTACGATCTTCTTTTCTTTTTTTTCTTTGCCGCGAACAAAACCACCGACTGGCTGGCATTCCTTGCACGTTGTTTCGCTAATTGTAACTCCGTCGCCGCCCTTTGTTTCCACCATATTTTCACGGAGAATGAGAATTTTTGCTCGGCCTCTACTTCTTCTTTTCCAGCCTCTTCTCCGTCAACCCTTTCCTCGTCCCTGTACCTTTGCTTTCCCTGTTTCTTGCTTTGTCTTCGCGGAGGCGCGCGCGAAATTGGGGACATTTTCCGCGCCACCGTGAACACTCGCGAAATTAAAGTGGCCACACGCCTCCTTCCTTTCTCTTTTCCTTTCTTCCTTCCTGATGCTCTTCCTCTCTTTAGGAAACGTGGCCTCCGCGATAGCAACGTACCCGCGTGACGGAAATTTATGACGGGAGATGCTCGGCGAAAATACGCGCGTACGACGTTCAGCGAGGTTTTCTTTTCTTTATTCTTGTCGGCCGTGCACCGAGCACCGCAGAGAAATAATTTTGGAATGCTAGGAGGTGTAGCGAGACCGTTCTTGACGATGTTGCACGTTGGAATTTATGTTAGGCTCGCGTCTTGCTTCCTTCTTTTTCTTATTATTGCGTTTTACAATTTAACCAGAGGAACTTGTTCCAGCTTTGTTCGTGTCTCTCAGCCTGAAAGTTTCGCGTAATATGTTGTAATAAAATACAGGTGGTGGTACGATATGATGATGGAATGATCTGCTGCTACGTAAGCGAAGAATACGAGGAAGGCCTCCGTGGAGTGATCATGAACTTTGTTCTTTCGACTCGCATTATACTAAACGAATAATACACTGGTGTACCGAATGCATCAAGTTTGGTATTACATTTTCTCCGAGCATGAGCTCGCTCTCTTATACGATATTCTGAGGTACTATGATGTACATCGAGGTATAATGCAGTTAAAATGTAACACTTACAACGCTTAAATTCTAATATATTATACTATTTTCCAAAACTTCTAGGTGGATTTACTGTAATTCAAATTTTTCGCGGTCTTTAACAATTTCTTCTTTGTCGAACAATTTCTTAACAGATTCATCTAGCATTGGACAACTGCTCTGTTTCTAATACTTTAGGACACTTAATTTATGTTATTCATTTCTTTCTTATACTCTTTAAAGTAAAGTTTAGATTGAGAATTTTTTTTATTTCCAAAAATTAACGAACGAGGGAAATACCACGGATGTGTAACGGCGAGAGTATCATCTTTAAATATTGTCCAGTATTTAAATGACAGGTGAAAACATTGTCTACCAAACACATTTCAATATTATCGCAAAGACTACTAACGCGAATGGCGCGAAAGTTTCGCGCACCACCGTATTTGATTACGCGAAAGCAAACGGAGAATATCATTGAGTTATTGTCGTTCCGTTAACAACAAACTCCCATTGTACAGGGATCGTTGGTGAAATTTATATATGGCTCTCCTGACGTTTGCGGAGCCGCAAGTTAGCCTCAGAAGGGACCAGATGCACTGGCGTTTCCAAGAGGAACAACTTGTTTCTATTTTTCGCGCTTCTGAAAATTAATAAAATTAGTTTTGTCGAATAAACGACGCTCTCGAACAGCCTGAGTGGATAACGAGTTTCTCGTGTCGGATTCGGACACTATATAAATATATATGGAGCACATATTCAACGGAAATATTCAGATGATTTTCAATGGAAATACAATTACTAGATAATAATTCAATTCAATTAATAAATATATATTTTCGGGACTAACGAATAAAACGTGACGAAGAAAACTGGAAGGAAAAAGGGGCGAGTCGTACAGGGAAGGAAGATATTCGCGATGGTGAATTCGTAATTGTATTTCCATTGAATTTACCGACGATGAAGTAATTAAATGCCATTTCTTGCCAGCGGAAACGCGGTTAACACAGCTGACTCGCGAGAACAGATATCAAGTTTCGGGATGATATGACGTTATTTCGAGGCTAATGTAGGTCGTGAAAAAGTTGCGGAAGTCCTCAGCAGATTATTATGTTCTCTTATGGTGTACAGTCGATATAAATGAGCTTTTGGATGAGTTGTATTTATGTTAGGTTTTGATCAATCGAGTTGATATTTAGCGCTTCCTTGATTAGCAATATTTCTTAGGAGAATAAGTTTTCTTTGAAATAGATAGGTTTGGGAAATTTCATCGAGGTTCGTTTGTAGAGAATTTGCGATACAAAATGAAGTACAGTTTTCTGGTTCTTTCGTTTCTAATGTTTCTACGTTAAGACTAAAATTGAAATCACTATGCATCATCGAATAGATTTTATTTATCCCCTTTGAATTCACACTTTTGGACGATTATAGGAGACGTTTCAATTGAAAACACATCTTTCTTTTTATTTTTTATTTTATTGAAATGCGAGGGCTGTTTTACCTTAAAATAAGTATAGTTATTAATTATAACTACATACTAGCCGCTCTTACTCTTATTAATTCCGATAACAACAACAGGCAATGTTTGGATAGCTGAAATTGAACAACATTTTCCATCGAAATTCTGCTAAATTATATGTCAATTTAGACAAAACACACGGCCCTGTACAACTTCAGAATACGCGTTCGTATAACCGAAAGCACACCCTAACAACGTAATTCGGATAATGGAGGCTCACTTATGAGTTCATAGTGACTGACGCTAAACAAAATGTGGTTCGTATAAACGAGCCGAAGATAAGCGAAGTTGCGCTGTACTTACTCAATTTTATGAATTAAATTTTCTTAAAAGTGGCGCATGTGTGTGAAATAATGGTTGAATAATGGCATAAAGCGCGAAAGAAGCCATGAACCTAGAAAAGCGGCATCGAACTAATTCCTATCAGCGGAGCACGGCGTAGCCAAAGCAATTTCCTGAAACTTCCCTCTGGAGAAATGCCTCTAGAGCTTCTTAAGTTTCCCAAGAGGAAATACCTAGTAATTTTCACGTTGCCGGTAAATTTCGTTTCCCGTTTCTCGTTATCGTCTCGTTTAAGCTTTTCGTTTCGCGCGCCGTTCAATATCCTATAGCATCAATGATAACCGTCTTTCGTACGTACAACGGAATCGCGTATCTTACTGTTCCACGTTAGCATCCTTTTAGCCGAGAAAGAAGAAAAGAAAAAGAAAGAGGAGACATAATTCTTATCGAACGGTTCGTCCTGATCAGAATTTGACAGGACACTAATTGACCTTGCGATAATTCTTTCTGTTACAGATTCCCGACCTGCTCTGATATTATACCTAACTTTCATTACCAATCGTTGGACAGTACAGGTATGCTGTTTCGAAAATTATAATTAGTATTCTAGTTAATGAAACGTGAAATAATGATAATAATTAAATGTATATAAAATTGGTGAATATTTGGCGAAATATTTGAAAACGATGTTCTTATTTCGTACAAAAGATGAACGTGCTGCTTTGCGTCTCTTCTTGTTCCTGATGCGAGAAATATCTTTCAAATTAGTCGCCTTAAGACACAAATATTTTAACCCTTTGACATAACCCTCGACATCAGTTTTTATCTCAGGAGCTCCTTCCTCGAGTTCCACTCGACATTTCTTCAGTCCCGCGTTTTTTGTGAAACGTGCGAAAGAAAACCAGCAGTGCATCCTGGAAATTGTTTCAAGATATATCATACGCTTAAAATGACAAAATACAACAATAGTGTGGATAAAACTGGTATTTAAGTGAATCTGTTTCTTCCTTTATTTATTTAAATTGTCTTATTTTCTAGTTAAAGTAAATTTCAAATAAAACACTTAAAAGTGTTGGGAGTTGTCGCTAACGAAATTGAAATAAAATTCGGAGTGCAAAGGGTTAATACCTTTTAAAGAGTATACCTTACGAAGAAAGGTACGTGTACAACGTGTGAGAAAATATCTAATTTTATTTTAGAAAACCGTCGATCTTTGAAACTTGAAAAAAAGAGACCATCGGGAGGGAAAATTATAAACCACAATGTTGGCCATTACTTTGTCATAATTTTGTCCTTCCAGTAAGAGTAACTACGGCATTTAGATTCATCAAAAAATAGAAGAGACTCTGCATACAAGAAATTTCTAAGAAATCGCCAAGAAGTCACTAGTAACATAGAAAAAATCACGGTAAATCACTCGCTGGGTAGAAAATCCATCGCGATAAAAAATTACAAAGAACAACCAACACCGCGGAAAGTCTCGATTTCTGCAAAGCACAATACATTTTATTGGATTTTCCAACGAAAATCCTTTGATCGTTCACGCAGACTGCGCATTTACTACTGTACATATGGAAAATATTAATTCCACGTATAAAACAGCAACGAATCGTCGTGTCGGGACGAAACGATTCTTCGAACACACGATCGAATCTCATTTCTCGCGGCGACCGGGTAAAGAGGATTTATCGAATTTCACGTTTCACGAGAAATTTATTCGGAGCCAACGACCACGGTCGCGAGCTGTTGGAGTTACGGTGGTTGGCTGTCGTCGATTATTAAGTACAGCAAAAAGCTTTGTGCTCCCTTTTCCCTCGCAAATCGTAGGAATACCAATGACAGAGCCTCGTGGCAACGAGATCCTAAACGAAGAAAATCACCGTCGTACGCACAAAAAGCGTTGTTAGGTTTGATTGTTTGTAGCGGAAAAAATGGGCGGTACTTTGTCTTTATGGAATTACCCATCATTAAAGAATACGTGATGTCATGAATGTAATCTATCGAGTCGGTTTTAAACGTTAAAACGGCGACGGAAGTTCCTGTAGAAAAATATCGTTTGAGATTTATTTTCTAAATTATAAACAGTTTCATTTGACGCTGGGAATAATATCGATGGTATCAATGAATCAACTGAATTGAACTCAATAAATCTTTTTTTCTATTTTATTCATATTTCTTACTTTAATATGACAGTGGAAATCGCGTGCGACGCATGTCACAAAAATTACAACACAAATAACACGAGACAATTCTTAACAAACGTTGAATAAGTTTTAGTCATTTTTATCGATTAATAATTTTCACCTATTTTTATAGATCACGATAGAATCGACTGTAAATGAGGTTACAAATTTTCCAAACCGTACAATACTCGTACTTTCGAAATATCCCGCGAAACAAAGGCTGATGGCTGATAAAAGAGCTCGCCGGGTATGTAGGATAAAAGGATGGCTAGGGAAAGCAGATCGATATTTCGAGACTCGATATTTCGACCGTCTGCCTCCGCGTGAAAAACTTTTCATATTGAGACGAATGGATCAGTGATCGGTAACGTTTCTTTCCAAACAGCGGACAAAGTTATCTCTGTGGAATGTGATGAATGTCTGAAATGTCATTTTTGCTAGTTTCTTCTCTGAAATGTGCCGGGTTGAATTGGTTGAATTTTTGAACCAGGTTTCAGATGAAACGTTTTTCTTACGTTCGATTTTCCTTACGATCGCGATCGGTAGATTTTTCAATGGTCTGATGTAAAAGGCCGTGCTTTTACGTACCGCTGAGAGTTTTGACGCATCGTTTTACGCTCCGCTATAGTTCGTCCGATCAGCTGTTTATCTTTTTTACCCAGAAGGACGTGACGATACGTTTTAACAGCTTGTAGTTGTGAAACGTGATGCTATATCGATATTAATTTTAACCTCCTATAGTTCTTAGCTTCCCATAGCGTGACGTATTTTATTCGGTGATCGTTAAATTGCAAATTNTTTATGCAAATTTATATTTTTCAGGATGCAATTTAAAAAGTAGTATTTAGATGGATATTCGTTTTACTGGTTAAAAATGATAAAGAGTATTTCATTTTAACGCTACATCGATACCTTTTTAATCTTCTATAATGTGACGTATTTTAATCGGTGATCGTTAGATTGCGAATTTTTATGCAAATTTATATTTTTCAGGATGTAATTACAAAAGTAGTATTTAGATGGATATTCGTTTTACTGGTTAAAAATGATAAAGAGCATTTCATTTTCACGCTACATCGATACCCTTTTAATCTTCTATAATGTGACGTATTTTAATCGGTGATCGTTAGATCGCGAATTTTTATGCAAATCTATACTTTTCATGATACAATTTATAATATAGGATTTGGTTGGTATATTCATTTTACTGATTAAATATGATAACGAATACGTTATTTTGGATACTTTATGCGCGTACATAATATATCATATGCATTCTATGCATTTTTACATTTTTACATTTTTCACAAGTCCATAAAGTTCGCGGTCTGATTGTCAAATTCTATGCAAATCCAGCGAGTGTTCCATGTAATATCGTTTCCGATGGTCGGGCAACCTGTAGACTATATGTGAAATTTTATAAGCCAAAACAGAATAAATTCGTATTTATCATCTAACGCGAGATTAATGCAACTTGTCAGAGTCGACGAAAGCTACGCTGACGACTAACGTAATTTAGAAGGAGCGCCATAACCGGCGGGAATAAACGGAAGACGAAGTTGTTGAAAGAACAGATCAGCGTGGTGAACCACCTCTTTCGACCTAACGTTTTCAAAGACCCGGAAACCGAGCGGGTTAACCAGTGAAATTCGAGGACGATAAAGATAACGAGGAAAGAGAGAAAAGAAAGATGCTTCGACTAGTTGTAATTTGTTTCTTTGCGTCCCATAGCGCGGCAATTTGGCTTCGAATTAACGGAAATCCTCGGATCGGGAATGAAAGAAGGAATGCGCGGCTGGATTTCATAAAGGTAGTAGGAGAGAAGAAAAAGAGCAGAGACGTGGAAAAAGTTGCCTTTGAAAGGAATAGATAGCTACTAGAAGACTTTTACTGGCTTTAATCCTTTGTCATTTTATATCGAATCGAATTCGATATCAATTTCGTTCTCTTTGTCGTTTGGAGTTGACGCGACTAGCTCGTTATTTCATTTTACGATTGCAATTTTCCAAATTGATTAATCCTTTGAGAATTGATCGTATTATGTGTTATTAGTACGTGTGTGCGTGTAGTTTCTTGCTTAAATTTGTCGATATTGTTCCCTGAGAATCGAGAAGTTTTCTAATATACGTGGCGAATACAACTTTCACGAATGTCAACTATTTTATTAAATATTAGGGTGTTCGAAAAGTTGCTTTCGTTTTATAAAGAAATAATAGACGCACAGTGTTCTTTGTTTTATATTAGTTTATTGAATTATGCACGAATATAGTAATAGAAATAGAACGAAATGCACCATATCTAATTCAATAAAATAGTATAAAACAGAAATTGTTGTTCATCTATTATCACCTTATGAAACGAAAGATATTTTCGGACAACCTAATAGTTGGTCGTGTGGTATAACACATAAAATATGGAAATGAACGCGACTGTATATTGTAAAGAGCATTTAAGGATGTCTATCGTAATATTTCTTACAATAATAACAAAATATTTCTTCCGTATTAATTTATTGCTAATCCGTGACTAATCGAATCTGTCGTATGATTTTATATAATATATTACATGTTACATATATGCGAAATTTGCACACAGTGATTTAATTAGATTAGAAAAATCGGACATTAAGAGACAATCGATTTTAAAAGCTATCTTAAATTTAATTCTTTTTTGTTTTTGTTTTATTTAATTTGTACTTTACAATTTGTCCAGCTGATCATTATATTCAATATTGTAGGACTTGTCGTGTGAATGGGAAGAAAGGATAGGAGAGAGTTTACAAGTTTTTAAGCTTTCATTAGTTTGTATTCACTAACAGTCTTAACTAAGAATATAAAATTCAGTACTAATATATACAGAAAAATACAAATATCTACATAAAATTGTATATACAACCATACATACAAAACCATACGTACGAAACCATACGTACGAAACCATACATACAAGAATTATTATACATAGAAAAAAAGAGTCTGACAAGAGTAGCGATTATTGGGGATCGAGGTATCCCAACTCCAGCCAGTATGCTGCCATATCTCTTGCGGATTCTCCCGGTTCCCGATCCAGCAACAACCTTGCTGTTATTGCTTCTCCTGGAGAAGGATCGACGTTGACTAGGCTCCCTGTCCGTCTCAACATGGTAAATTCGGCCACTCGATGTCTCTTGGCTTGGTTCGGCTGGTCTCGTACACCTGGCAGGACGATTTTCCTAGCCCACGGTGCCATTTTTGCCAAATTCCGCGGCAACAACCGTATTGAACTGAGACATTGCTCGCTTTCTAACCCCCAATCGATTAGAAAAACGATGTAGCCAGTCATGGTCCGTTCCAAAAGAATGGCTCTTTCCCAAGCGCTAGCATCCTTAAAATCTGCTAGCACAGCGACCAGCATGCCTGCTCTCAAAGATTTCGCCTTGGGCAAGTACTCCATGGGATGTTCCATCATCTCCAAATTGAGTGTTTGGGTGATCTTCGGACATCCAGCTAAACGGACCCACATGGTGGTAAGTGATTCGACTCGAACCACCCGGACAGGAACTCCTTCTCGAAACCGATCGTTCGTACGTTGCAATATTTCCATGTTGTACAAGTCTTCGAAAAAATTTCGAATGTCAATGTTTGACTGTACTGATCTGCCTACTTTACGTATCTAGGTGAGACGATGTTCTGGCTCCGCCGGGAATCGGAACCCTTTTATATACCTGAGGGGGCTACTCCAGCGACCTCGATTATTCATTCGGTCATCGTTTGAACTAAACTTTCGTTAAACTTCGTTAAACATCGTTTGAACTTTTTCATTTGTCTTGTTTTACACTTTTCTTGTCCTAGCAATGTTTTATAACAGTGTTGACAATATATATAGGCAGAATATATAGCCTGTTTTTGATACGCCAGTGTCAGATATCAATTGTTGTATTCCGCCGAAATAAATATGCCGTTATTATATGCTCTTTTTAACATGTAGAACCGCACCCTCAAAATATTTTACAATCTCCAGCCTAAAAATGTCGCTTGAAAATAGAAAACAAAGAAGAATTTGCTACAACTCCGAAACAGACTCGGATCACTATAATATACAAAATATGAAATGAAAAAAAAAATTGCATATAATTTTTTATACAATTATCTGATATAAAATATAAAATAAAAATAACATGGAATTACGATAAATAATCTCGTAAAATACAAACTGTACATTATTGGGAAAAAATGTTTCAGATAGAACTTGTCCTATTTCGAGAGGGCCATCTGATCATGGTCGCAGATCTTTTCTAGATGGATGCACCTAGGAGACTCGAGGATGGTCTTTGTTTTTGTAAATAGTACGATACATTATTTAGACGCGATTCGATGCAGTTTTTAATTCCCTACAGAAGAGTATACAGGTACTTGATTTGAAAAATGATTAGTTTAACCCGTAGGCCTATAACCACAAGCGGGACTCGTGGTAAGGGATTTGTGCCATAAGCGAAAACCACGAGTCTGACTCGTGGTAATTTACAAATTGCTAGTGATTCATTATAAACTTGGAAATAATAAATTGTTTTTGTTAACTGATCAATTGATCATGATTACGCCCTAGACGTCTTAAAAATACTATTTGTCCTCAAACGTTGTTTATTATTTCACAATTCCTTTTGCAGCCCCTAAATATACATGTCATAAGAAGTATACATTTTGCGCCATTTCTGGCACACGGCTGAACAGATGAATGGCACGGCGCGCGACCGAACTTCTTGCCTACTATGGCTCACGCGATCGGCAGATAGCGTGTAGGCTAAGCGGTTAAGTCTAAAAAGTAAAGCGCATACTAATTAATGCTTTGTAACGTGTAACTTCAAAGTTACATATTGATATATCCTTCGAGGTAGGACAGAATTGTACACGGATCATACTACCGAGATGTCGAACACGGCCGTATGATATTTTAACATGACGATCGACATTTCGCTGTTTTATACTTCGCTGAATAATGCACTATCACAGAAGCGCAGTATTTCTTAACTGTCGTGCAACTCCTACCAATCGAGTATAACACCACCATTTAACGTGTTAACTCAGTGGCTCTTTAGCCAGGGAACTTTTGACACGAAATGAAAAATGAATAAGGGGGAACGAATCGTCGGTAGCAGATGGGATTTGCCTGGACGTAATGGGACGGATACATTGCAGTATGTGCGGTAGAATTAATAAAAGATTAATCGATAAAAAATTAAAATAGGACACGCGTGATCGTTCGTATAAATTTTTCTCTTGTAGACACCTTTTTCACTATTTAACATCTATACGATTTCATCGAACTGTTTAAAACGTATGGATAATTGTGACATTTAAAGAGTAAAACACATGTAACGGAGCCTTTTAATATCGAAGTTTTCTGCTTATTCAGCCAACTTATATTTAAGAAAGAACGAGACTTTCGTAATGCATAGCAAATTTGAAAATCTCCTTTCCGCTCAATATTCTATACATGTAAAACATAAAAAGATCGAATTTTAAAAATCAACAGGCTATCGTGTTTGCTTAGGATGAAAACTGAACTCTCTGGACTTGGATTACGTAAGATTTCACGAGTATCGAGCGTAACTATGTGATGTATATTGAAATATGCGTGCAACAGCAATTCGAAGAGTCAGAAATCGTGAAATATGAAGGACTGAGAGGTATGGAATAACTTGGAATTGGGAGACAAAAGCGGAATATGAAACGAGGACGGACGATATAGACGCGGAAAGGTGAAATCTATCGAGTTCCGGAGTTATTTCGTTATTTCCGTTGGTGGAGCTTTCGAAGTGGACCGGCAGGAAGTTTATGGGATTACTTTTTGAATGGCGCCATCGGGCACTGTGGAGTGGGACGGTGAAAACGAGATTCGCGTGACGACTAGATATGCGAGATTATTTCATTTCATCCTATAACAGACCATTCTGCCATTTAAATCTATCGATGCTGCTTAAGGTCCATCTTGCTTTACGCTCTTATTCTGTTTTTCTTTCAGCTCGCGTAACATCGACATTTAAAATCCCTTTTCCTACTGTATCACGAATTAACTGTTTCTAATTTACTAAATTTTCTAACTTAACTGTTCCTAACTATAACTTTCAAAAATATGTAATTTTCCAATTCACAATTTTCCAATATACTATGTCTCATATATATAGGGAAAAAATACAGATTACGACGGGATTTCTGTTTAGAAAACAGCAAATATTCGATTCTCGTAAATCCTAACTCCGCACGTTATTATTAAACTTCGTCGACTCAGTTTTGTCAGTTTACAAACCGGTGGAGATGGAATAGTTAAGAATTAGAGCCACGATGTGTAGACTATGGGTGTTCATGCGTTTAATTGGAAAACGCGAAACTGCATAGAATTCACATGAAAAAGGAAAATTATAAAATATTCAAAACGAAGAGTACGGCAGAAGGACAGGAGAGCTGACATTTCTCGCTTTTTTACGGGAGAGAAATTGTATAGTTTTGTAGCGGCATATGCGTCTTAGGACGTTTCGATACGAAAATGTCTCACATAGTTGTTTTGCCACAGAGGATTAACATTGTACGACGCACATAATGTGATAAACAAACTTTGGACAAAGCAATTTCGCTACGTACAACCTACAACCGGCGACAAGTTCAAACCTTCCGGTACCCCCCTCGACCAGCATAAATAAACGACCATGTCCTCCAGAAGTCAGTCAGTCCAGCGAATAAGTATAACGAATCAGTCTAGCGAATCAGCATAACAATTAGTATCAGTACCGCAGTATCGCGCATTCTTCTAACGAATATCATCGAGCGAGCAACACTTGCGATTAACTTTATGTTCTACATTTTAAAATATCTGTAAACATAGTTAATTAAATTAACTCGTCTCGTTATTAATTTAACCAACAACACGTCTCAACGTTCACCACAGTTTGATAAATCGATAAAGTTTCGATAAATTTTAAATGTTACTTGTCTTAACACGTTCATTGCCACGGCACCCGTATTAGGGTGGCGCTTATTTAACTACTTGCGAAGGATCGTCGTTTTTGAAAAGATATTCTAGAGGAAATAATAAAACTATTGGATTGCTATAAAGGTAATACGAAAATGGTTTGTTAAAAAAATTATTTACTCGCATTACTAAAATATCGATGGGAGTATTTAGCAGAGAACGCTTGGTACTGCGGCACGCGTGGCCTGACGGAGATTTCAGTGAAAACACGCGTGGCAGTCAACGTGTCAACCCTTTGCACTCCTATGTCGAGTGTGACTCGACATCAGTCTTTATCTCGGCTCCTTTGACGAGCCCGACCTCTTTTTATGGAACGCGCGAAAGAAAACCAGGTTTGCATCGTGGAAATTGTTTCAAGATATATCATACACTTAAAAATTACAAAATACAACAATAGTGTGAATAAAACTGGTATTTAAATGAATTTGTTTCTTCCTTTATTTATTTAAATTGCCTTATTTTCTAGTTAAAGTAAATTTCAAATAAAACACTTAAAAGCGTTGGGAGTTGCTGCTAACGAAATTGAAATAAAATTCGGAGTGCAAAGGGTTAATGATTGTACGTTTGATTTTCACGAAATAACGACAACTTACAAGCCATCTTTAAACTTATATCTGTGAACCTGTAAACAGGTTGTTCTCATTTCTCCTTCATTATAGAGAAAGAAAACTATCAGTCAATAAATTAGTAAAACTGAAGCAACAAATTAATAGACGATGAAAAAATTATGAAAAGTCTGGGATGTTGTATATATACATTGGTCAATAAAATTCTCATTTCCGAATATTTGTAATAATTATATTCGACATTTTTTTTTTAATAGCCCGTAATCAAGCGAAAGTCGTGCAGTTATCAGTTTCCTTGATAATTCATTTGTATTCTAATGATTGAAATGGACCGGCTAAAGGTAGATGAGAATTCGGTGAACAGAATCGGTTTCGTGAAAGTTGGTTGGAATATTTTCACGATAGGCAACTGCATCTCCGCGGTATCGTTCGGACTCTATTCGACGTCCATTCTTATGTTAATTTATCGCCCGCCAACTAATACGCGGCATAATGGAACATGGATTTATTGCCCGCAATTTATCACGATGAAAAGGGAGATATTATTGGAGGAATTGCGGAGGTTAGCGTTGCGGAAGAACGGGATCGGGAATTTCAATGGAAATACCGAATTCGCGGGTTTACATAAAAATAGGAGATCAGTTCTTGGGCAATTATGGGAGGATAATAGCGATGGAAAGAAATTTTCTAGAGAAAATCGTTGAATGAGAATACAAATTGAGGAGAATTTCGCGAAATCGAGATAACGAAGAATAATGGTGAAGGAGGAAGTCGAAGGGGAAGAAGAGAGAAAGAAGGTTTAATAAAATTAGAAGAAATAAAGTTAGGGAAGTTAAATAAAGTTTGGAAAAAAATTGCGTAAAATCATGACGGCCAGGTTTAAGAACTTTTCAGAAGTAGAAGAAGTTGAAGAAACACAAGACGAGAGAAAGCGGGGGCCGACTCGATAAGGCTGCGAACATTTTGCGAAATCGAGAGTAGTAGTTTCAGGAAGCTTAGAAATCTAGGGAGAATTTCAGAAAAAAGAGGACCATGAATCTGATCAGAACCAGAAACCAAGCGAAGTCAGGGGAAACAGTTAAAAAGAGAAAGAAGTAAAGAGCAGATCGATGAACCTAAGAAATATTTATTGTTAGCAAATTTAAAAGCGTGTGGTTCTGAGCTTCTTGTGTGTGGCAAAAACGATCAAAAGATGAGCTAGGAAAATTCGAAAATTCCGAGAGCCTGAGGAAAGACAGTTTTGTCTTGTCATAGAATGCACAGAAATACGATTGACAAAGAGAAAATGATAAAATCTTTAGAAATACAAAATAGGAAATGTTAGGGAACTTAAAAACTAAAATGTAAAACTATGATATCGTAAAAGGAATTGCTTCAAGGAAAAAGAAATAACAACTCAGAAAATGAAAAGAGCCTGAAGAGCTTGGTACTATAATTTACAGAATGTAATTAAATCTAATCCAAAACCTGGATATCGGAAACTGTAATTTAAAACTATGCAATTATTTAGAATAATTTTATTAGAAAGTACACAAAACTATTCAAGAACTTATGATCATAATTTACAAAAAAAAAAAAAAAATAAATAAATTAAAGTCAGAATTATAAAATAAAAATGTTGAAATATACGATAGATACACCCAACGTAGGAGGAAAATTGGACAGCAATTAGTATCTGGAACAAAGATTAATTTGAAATATTGGACGAACGATGATCAAGGCTGATTACTCGAGAGGTTGGTCACTTGTTAAGTAATCGCTGCGCGTGGAAGCAGTTTTCGCCTGTTTGAAATTTGCAGGAAGGACCTCCTGGTGTTCTGGCTAATCGGTCGCGTTAAGATCTATTTACAAAATCACGGATATTTATAGTTGCACCGATTCTGATGCAAATGAAGAAACCGTCCAGGCCCGTGACTCGTCTCCTGATAAAGTCATTTGTCCCGTTTACCGTCTGTGTTCTACTTGAAATTATCTTGCACGCTCTTCCTGCGCACGATAAGCCCACGTACAGAGAAAGAAAGATTGCTGTCTGACATTTCATTGGAATCTTCTTCACGGAATCTTGGCAGAGAAATGGAACCTACGCATAATATTAGCGTTTATTTCTTTCTCGTGTCATGATGAACTTTGTAAAAGGTATTTGTGAATGTTTTGAATTATTTCGTGTAACTTGTACAAATTAGATTACAATCGTATAATCTTAATTTCAATCTGTTTCTCTATAATCTGTAAACTTTAAAACATCTTTGCACATGAAGAGTGGCGTCTTTAAATCGAGATACGTATTATCAATTTTTATATATGTTTCGTTTACTATTTGTAATTTAATATTTCTCTTCGTTCATCAAATGTGTTATGCACGCAGAGAAAATCACAATTGAGTATTGGAAATAATTAAATGAACAAACAAAGAGTGGCTTTAACTCCTCGTTGCTATACTTATTTACATATTTGTGAACGAAAAGCTATGTATATTCTATTTGATTATCGTGAAAGTTTGGAGCCTAAAATTTCAATTTAATAAACGGCTCGATAAAGATTTAAAATCTCACCGAGGATAATTAGCGTATTTATTCCCGATATCTGTTCGCGTAAATATCGTCCCCCTGTTTTTCGGATTGTCGTCGAAATCCTCGTCATTTATCAGCGTGCCGTTTTTTCGGTCGAGTAACGCGCGACGCTGGATAATTGTGCGGAATCGCGTAATCCGTTTAAGGGGCGCAATTTTGTCGCGTCGAATTCGAGCTTCTGATTGCGTTTACTCGTTCGGATACGCTACCGTGTCTGTTTATCGAACGATAGCGATGGCTCGCGCGTGCAAAATTACCACGATTCGTAACGCATCTGGACTCTGGTAACGACTACGAATAATTTTTCGTCTCTTCTATCGCATCTAGCCAACGGGATATCTCTGCTCGTGAACTGAACCGTTGGATGCAAGAAGAATCTTTGTACCAAAAGTAGGTTTCGAAAAAATTGTTTCTACTTGACTTAATTGAAATTAGGTACTTTTTATATGTAGCAATGTCTTTTTCTTCTTTTTTTTAATTAATATTTGAGACTCGACTAGAGGTATTTCTTTTAGAGGATTTCCTCTTTTCTAACTTATTTACAAATGTTTGGAAATTTAATATTTCTCTTTTGTAGTTTCCTTGGTTTAATGACAATTGTGGACTGAGTTGACGAAGAGAATTAATTTAAATTATTCCTACTCTTCTCAGGCCTTTCTGGTGTAAGAGAGACAACTATAAAAAACAAATTGTAAAAGATTATTTATTAGTATCGTTTTTTAATATTTACATTGTATGTGTACATAAAAGAATATATATGTATCGGATTGGGTAATGCGGTTCGTTCGATTTTTATTGGTGTATAGAGGAGTGTTGTAAAAATTGTTCAAAGACTGTAGTAGTTGGTGTGCTTTTTTGAAGAAAATCGTAAATGAACTTTTTGATTAACCTAATAATGTAAATAAAATCTAGTTTATATATGGAGATACAAATAAAATCAACTAATCGTCGACTAAGAAAATTTGCCGTAACTTCGTCAATTTGAAAGACACGCGAATGAAATTTGTATAGAACGATGAAGAATCTATCAATATATTTTATGTAGAAAAGAAGTCGAATAACTCATGCATGCAGCAGCACGATTATTAATGGCTATGATGCGTGTAAAAATAAAAATAAAAAGATAACGAATCGGTAAACGAAAGTGGAAAAAACGTGTTGGCGTCGGTCCAACGTTTTTCGCGCGTTTATCTCCAATATTTGTATTCCTGTTTATGGTACTTCGCGATGAAAACTGCTCCCCAACTCTATGGTACCAGTACACACATACACTTTCGTTCATTCGCACTCTCACCCTCGATAATTTCAACTCAATTTTCGCTAGCTCTCTCATTTCCACTCTTTCTCTTACTTTCGCCCGCGTGTTTGCTTATGAAAATTTCCTTCACACGCAGTATTTTTTTATGAGCACGAGTGAGGAAGTTTTTCTCAGTTTTCTTTCTCCTTTCATTTGGCAGTATCTTTTTTTCAGTTTTCTTCTTTTTAACGCAGACTTTCCAGACTTCTTCATCCTTTCCCTTTCTTTTCCTCTTTTTATTTTTTTATTTCTTTTTTCTTTTATTCGTGGTAGTCAGAGATTTTCTGTCGTGTATTTCCTTTTTTCACCTCGACTATTTTCCTACTAGGCACATTTTTCTCTCCTCTGTTTGCTGCGCAGTTAGCTTAAATCCGCTTCAATTTTCCCTTTCCGTTAAAGTTACCTTTTTTTCGTACGTCTTTTCTGTCATTCTACCTTTGTTATTACATTTTATCACATTTTATATGGGAACTTTTTATCATCCAATATAGTGCATAATCGTTCAAGAGTGTCGGAAAAGTCAATTTTCTTAGCTGTTACTCGTTCTATTAGTGAACGATGTTTAACTTTGATTGAACGTTAACCCTCGTTTCTCAACTCCCACGTTTTCGACGTATGTCAATTTCTGCCTTCGGCATTTAACGTTTCACTTAAAATTAATTATACGTTCAGAAATTTTTCTTCAATTTATCTTTCACTCTTCTCATTCTACTTAACGTTATATCGTATTTCCTCTTTCATTTCTAACTGCGACATAATTATCATTAATATTCTACATCAGTTTTATATTTCACGATATTATTTTTTAATTTCCTTTTCAAATTTTCCTTGCACTGTCTCTCCACCTCTTTCCCATTCTAATGGTACGTATATCACATTCGTTCTTGCATTTTTAATTACAATATATCATTAATATTCTACGTTAATCATACATCGCGCAATATTAATTTCTATCCAACTACACAAGCAAAAGTTTACAAACTCAACTCGTCACAACTTTCAAACGCTTAAGGGTTACAGCCCACAAATTCAACTCTTTACAATTTTCCAACGTTTATCACTTTATTCTCCGTTTCTCATCCCGTTTTCTCATGTTATTCTACATTTATTCTTTCACTCTTCGTACAATACGATGATTATTTCCACCCTTCTACATTAATATTTATTCACCGTGTAATTTTTCTTTTTCGTAATGTTGCTTCCCAGTATTATTTTCCTCTACATTTTTCCATCGCTCCTATACTTGAACTTTTATTTCATTTATTTCAACGCGAAGGTGTATTCATTTTTCCCGCACGTTCTCTCGCCTTTTCCGGTATCATCATTTCTCACTTCCCCATTACCTCACATTCAAACTCGCGTTTCTCTTCTTTTTCTCTTTAATCAGTCGCGTTAACTTCTCTCTCTCTCTCTCTTCCTCTCTCTCTCTTCCTCTCTTCTTTCTCAGTGTCCACGACCGCTGTCGCTGCAAATTACGTGGACGGTATAATATAAAATGCTCGGCTTATCCTTCCGGAAGTTCGAGCCTCTCTTTGTATTTTCATATGATACAATTCTCTCGTTGTTCTCTCTGTCTTCTCCTACGTTTCCTACCTTTTTGTACTTTCTATCTTTTTCTTGTTTTCACTCTCAGTTGCACGGCGATCCAATTATCGGATGAAACGTAGGAGAAAGAACGCGTCACAAGGGCTGAAAAGCATGACGACAATAATGTTATCAGTGCTGACTGAGATCGCTTCTGTTTCGATTACGATCGTTAATATTGGTTTATCGAGTTCTACGTAGAGGACAAATGTGATTTTTGTTTTCGATGTCCGTGCTGCTTGGTGTAATTTTAATAATTTTAATAATCAATTTTAATCATTTTTTTGATAAACTTAACTGTACATGTTCTTTACACTTTACAAGTTTTATGAAAGAATCGGCAGTATAATTAGCAGTAGTAAAGTAATTTAATCTAAACTGAACTTAATAAATAACGTAATAAAAGACAACCTCATTGATTTCTGGCAACTCGAATGAAATTTCATCCTTGAATCTTTCTTTTCCAAATTTTTATTTTTATTCAGAAAAATTCGTAACACATTTGACTCAACAAACGATTGTATAATGTAAATTAATAATCATCCGGAATTTCTCCAGATCTTTAATGATCTTAAAAAGAAAAAAAGATATCAACTTGTTATCACTACCTTCGATTTAGTATTCGTTATTTGTTGTTCAAAAAATATGTTTGCCTAATGGGATGCTAAAAATGCGCCTTTAAATCACCTAACAGTAGCTTATTCAATTTTTCCTGTAATTTTTTTACTGTTTTCTCTGTTTTCATGTGGCATCGTGCTAGTTTACCTAAACGGCAAACGTGGCGTGGGTATGACGCGTGGGTGCGAGGTCGTTCGCACGAATGAATCGCGGAATTTCTTCTCAGCTGCTAGTTTTATTGCCGTTCAAAAGGGAACGCGTGATGTAAGGATGAATAACGAGTTATTTTTAAGTCAGCAGATCTTTTCGAATTACAGTCAGTGTTAGGTCTAACGTTCGCGTGAAAAATCCTTATTCTTTACGATGTGAGTGCTGGATAAAGGATTGTAACAAATTTTTATAGCGGAATGTCTTTTAATTTTTAAACCAGTGTTCGAAAAAGAAGCAGAAACATAGGCGTTAAAGACGTTAAATAATATATCTTGCACTCAAGACACGTCGGTCTGTCTGTTAAAAAATGCAACAGACATTCGTGTGAGCGAGCTCGTAACATTCGTAATATCTTTCTTGATATGTATTTCGCTGAGCTGCCCATCAGAATTCAATTCTCATGCTTTTCTATATCAAACGTGTTTTTTTTCCACATCGACTTCCCGTCATTCATATTACGTCCATTTAGCGTACAGTGAATTGAACTATTCTTATCTACTGTTTCGTGCAAGAACATCATAATATAATAATTTATATTGAAATTTTGTATATTTTTGCACATTATGTGTTTTCTCTGCATAACTTAATTTCTCCATAAATGCATAAATATCCATCATATAACTTATTAACACCCCGCTGGCCTCACTAAAGAAATAAAATAGTCAAACTCGAAGATGGTGTCCCGCTGGGGGTAGCCACCCACATGTTATTTAGCGATTAAATTAGAAAAATTTACCAAATGTCCAACTGGACAAATTGTAACGTACAAATTAAATAATAAAGAAATATATATATATAACTTATTATTGAATCATTTCTGCGTTGAAATATTAAAAATTCCATAATTATTTTTAATGTTATACGTAACCCTCTATTATATCGAATCGATAACGTTGGAAACGACATAAAGATGATAAAAAATATCCGGATTCTCCGTGTTGTAGGGCACAAGACTGCACTGCATAAATACATACCACTATAATATTTTACCAAATGTCCTAATGGACAAATTGTAAAATGATTTATTTAAAAAATAAAAAAAAGATAAATACATACTAAGTCTATACCGACTACTCTATTTTGCTCGTAGTCTGTGGTTCTATTTTCAGAAGATTATGGCAGTTACATCACTGTCGTCGCGTGCCCCCTGAAGAGATCCTTTTCTGCTCCTTTTCTCAAACTTTCTTCGAATTCCAGATTCCTGGAGACATTTTCTACCACCGCCTGTTCCTTTTGTTTCTTTATTCTCGAGAACGTTCGTCACGTGAGCTTCGAACAACACACGTGGCATGCAGACTCGTGCGAACGCCAACGCATCCTGTTTCCTTGCACATTTTCCTTTCCAAGTATTTCCTTTACATTTGTCCATTTCTATTCTCTTTCTAATCCCTATTTAAATTCAACAGTTTCCCAACCAAGATCTTTTATGACCCTATACCTTGGGATTTCTCTGAATATATTTCATCTGCTGTAAGTAAATTTTAACAAATTTCATTTTATTTAGTACGTTCTTTTCGTATTTAAAATGTTCCTTTCTCGAGTAAAGGTTCGGTCAAGTGTATAGTTAATTGATATAATTTACGGACGCGAGTCTGCGTTTATACTTTTCCTAATGATTAAGTAAATTTTGTTGTTTCAGGTACGTAGAAAATTATGAATTTTAGAAACCATAAGTTCCTCGAATATTCGATATATATAGTTTCTTCAATTACAATAATATTTAATAACAAATGATGGTGTATGGAAAAATGAAAATCCACAGCTGCAAGATGCAATGGATTCGCGATGGATCGAAGAAGGGTGTGCGCGATGGAAATTTTACATTTTGATGAATAGTCTTCTAGAAACTCACACTATCACGTTACAACGTATCTTTTCACGTGTTCATCAAGACAGATTGTATAGCCACGGGACAATTGACTTCTTTTGCAGTATTATTAAATCATGGTTAAATTAAATTGGGAAAGCAAGAGAAACAAATAAAGAAATTCGGAGCTCCATTTCTGAGCTCAGATCGTTTCTCTATTAATTCACAATCTTAATTAAGTAACTTTAGCGTGCAGCAACAAATTACGAAAAGAAAGAATTAAATAACGCGCAAGAAATAGGAATATTTTCTGCGCCATTAAATACATCTTAAACCGTATCACAATTCTTTTACAGTATTATTAAATCAACGTTAAATTAAATTGAGAAAACAGGAGGAAGAAATAAAGGAACGCAGAACTTCATTCGCCGAAATTCCACAGAACAATCGAACGAACACGTGTCGTGGATAAAATTCAAACGACGGTTTCTTTTATCCTACCAGCGGCATCTGTCCCCCTTTTTCATCCGTTCTTTGTCGAGTTTTTCCTACCCTTTTTCTACTCGGAAAGCGCCGCTTTCCAACGACCAGTCATAATTCAAGCGGCGCAATTTCCTCGCGTACAAGCCAACCCTCTCGATCGCCAACTTTTTGACGCGCGACTGTTCCCAGCGATTCTTTTTAATTGAAGCGGCCTTCCGGCGTGGGGGACGGAGGTGGATTCAAGCAGAGTTGAACGCGGAAGCACCGGAATAACCGCAACTTCGTGGACGCGTCTACTTCCTCTTCCTCTTTTTCTATTTTGCCCTCTGTGCGCTCGTTATCGTGGCCGTTGATTCATCGGAAGCCGTTTCGAGATCGCTCTAAGGGCTGTTTGATTGCTGCAGAGTTGCCTACGTGTTGTTGATGGTTGGATGAGCCAAGGGGTGGTTTTAGATCGTTGCTTCTTTTGGAACACCACTTGCGAGGATTTTTACGAGTAGAGGTTCATTGTTTTCGAATCGATTAGGCTTGTGAAACGTTGAAGATAGCGATTGTTAACGAGATCGCGGATCTTGTAATAGGCAAACAAAGGTCCTTGAATCAGCGACGAGGATGGTTTTTCGGTGTCTTTACTTCAGGAAGACTTGTAAGCAGAATTTATAGGTGAATAGCTGTAGCGTGTAAAATCATGAAAACAGCGATTGTTCATGAATTATAGATCTTTGTAACAGGAGGATAAAGATATTACTCCAATGAGCAATGGGGGTGGATTTCGGGTGTTGTTCTTCTGGAGGCTGTTTTGCGAGGATTTATGAGCGCGGAGGACAGCTATATTGGACTGATTAGGGCGTGAAATGTTAAAAGCCGTGATTGTTAATGAATTATAAATCTTGTAACAGGGAAAGCAAGATCTTTGAATATACAAAGAGGGTGCTGGTTTTTTCGCGTTTTTTTCTTTTTTCTGCAAGACTTCCTCCAAAGATTTATGGTCGGACAGATGATTGCTTTGGAATGGTTACGTAGTGAAATGTTGATTAAAATAGTGATTGTTAATGAATAATAGATTTCGAAATAACAGCGAAATAAAGATAGTGAAAATAAAGGAAACAAGGGAGCCTGCATTTTTTACGAATACAAAAATATTTAGCAATTATAACATATCAAATAATTTGGAATATTTACCTTCTTCTTATCATTTCTACAGTCGTTTCGCTATTACATACAAAAGAAAAGTAACGAGACATCTCTGTACGACTCGATATTATCATTCAGAAGCGTAACCAGCGGCTCATCGACGAAACGAAGCGTATTTGTTAACGATATCGACATCACCGACACAATACGGCATTGTTCGAAATAGCGTAATAACTCGGACCGGCATAATGACGTAATCGTAGCGCGATACAGTTCGCGGCCACGTCACTCGCATTATTCGCGATTAATTTACACGGCCGCGTATTACCACGGTTACGATAGTTTATACGCTCGTAGGGGCGAGAATATCGCGGAACCGTGATGTCCGCGATTCTCCTGTTCTCTGCCATCACATGACATATCATATGTGGACACAGTGGTGTACATTCATGGTATCAAGGCGTGTGCTCGGTTCCGGAAAATTTTATCCCGGTGATAACGTTTTACCATATCTTTTTCCTCTTTTTTTTTTTTTTCGAAATGACACACGGCTTTGAATGGCAGAGATTTATTATTATTTCGATGCTTTTTTTGCGTTTTATTCTGTCTGTGGTTATTTTGAAGATTTAATCCTTGTAGGATTATGAATTCACACGTGAGGATGGAACAGCCATATATTTTATTTGTTATTTTATTTATGCGTTTAGGATTACGAATGTACATGCGAGGTTTTGAAATGTTGTGTTACGCTATTGTTACGCTATGTTACGCTATATGGACGGACCAGAACCATATATTTTACTTGCTTATTAGCAATTTAGAAAATATTTCAATGATTTAAGCAGCGTGAAGTACTTTCACGCCGAAATCACATGTTTCACTCAGGACGCCACGGGAGTATTTTTATTATTCAAAGCATATAATGGCAAAATAATAATAAATTGATGATGTAAGATAACATTCTGTCCCAATGGACCATTTATCTTATTGATGGTCACGGGTGACCATCGTGGCGCCTTGGTAACAGTCGATAGCGACATATTATAACAAGGCTTCGTTTATTTCAACAAATCACTCGCATTTATTATTTCGTCTAAGCAAAACGTCCAGAATATATTGTTGAAACGTGTAGAAGATATTAATAAACAGTATTTGCTCATTCTATACATAATAGTAAGGTATGTGCACACTTCTAACTTCAATTATATGATTATAAAGCAGCATTTACGATTATTTTCCATGGTGTGTTTGTAATAATATTCGTAGATTGCCCCCTCAAAGATGTGGATGCAAACACAGCGCACAGTTAGATGAAAGATTTGTTCTCATTTTTTTTTATTAATGTTCTAATAAAAAAGTTTAATTGTTGAATGATACACTTTTTATTCCAAAGTATCTTCTATTTATCGGTTATATTCAAAATGCTCTAACTGTCAATTTTCATACAATTTTTACAATTGTAAGAAGTTGAATCGCTCCGGTCACCAATGACCCACCGTGGCGTCACAGGAGAAACCGTGGCAATCAAAGTGTTAATAATCGCTCTTAGATCGTAATATCATTGTTTAAGAAACGCGTTAAAAATTCGCTACGTATTTAACAAATTGTGAAAAGTGCGAATTTTGCTGAAAGACTTATCTGTCAGAGAATTAACGTTTAAAGACGTCGGCCTCGTAGGGACTGCTGAATCTCATTTTGATATGTTGATTTTATGATACTGTGTATGGATGTTGGAAAAAGTTGGGCGAACGTAACTCTGAAAGCAAAGAGAAGAGCGGAGAAAAGTTGGAAAGAGTAAAGTATGGAGACGAAGGAACTTCTGCAACGTCATTAATCATTCGAAGGCTACGGCTGTCGTAAACCACCGATGTCCTCGTGGTTATTATAGCTTCGGATACTTGCATTTAATGAAACCAGATTATCCTCGACATCTAATAAAAAAGTGCATCTTTGAATCAGTCAACTTAGACATAGTACATCGTTGCTTGAGACATCGTCTTCTATTGAATTAACCGACATCGAAAATTTTAGATTAGATTAATTTAACAGTTTAAATTACACGAATAAATAATTACCAATGAAAATTGTTACATTTGAAGAAAAGAAGGTACAGTTTGCGCAATTACAAATAACATATTGTATTATCGACATTTAAATCAAATTGGAAGACTCTACCGTGTACGTATAATTATTAAAAAAATAACTATAAATTGATTAATCAGGCCTTCTGTTCTGTTTAAATGTACGTAGTCCAATTGTGTATTGAAGCTAACATAACATTTTTGTATGAAACTGAGATGAAATCTTTTAATTGCTTCTGTATTTTCATTTATAATTTGCGACATAGTAAGCCAGTTACGAAGTTTTTCTTTAAAAATGTACATCGTACATAGACCACGGACGTCTATGCAAATTCGTATTTTCATTAGACTGATTAAAAAACTGGAACCTAAAGAGAGATGTATTTCACCTGCTGAATATTATGATGTACGTTTCACTTTGAACATGTTATACATTTCTTCGTATTACGTGCATTCTGTAGATTTTCGCGTTTATAATTTTCCCATAAATGCACGAAAATCTACAGTCTAATCTCGCAGATATTACAAACTGGTTAATGGTATGGTCACGATGATTTACGGAAAATGAAATAAACCTTTACGAGCAGAATCAAACGAAACGCTTACAGGAAATATCACGCGGAAAGTAGATAAAATAGAGGAAGGAAAAAATAGAAAAATCAATATGAAAGTCATTTGGACGGGTTTAATAAGACTGGGAGGCGCGATGGTGGTCATCTGGGGTGTGGAATTTCGTTCGATCATGGATTATTAATTAAATTCTTAGGATCGTTATTCTCCTGGACGTTTGTTTCCAGTCCAATTACCAGATCTCCAGTTGGATCGATGCTGGCACCACATATCCATGGGATTCTCTGGGCAATCGTGGAAATCGCGGAGAAAATTACGAATAATTCATCAGGTCTATCCGATTCTCCAAAATACCATCGTGAACTTCTCGTTCAAACTTCGTCATTCTGATAATAATTTCCGACATTTTTTTTAACCCTTCTTCAACTTACTTTTATGTATTTTACTATCGTAACTACAAATCATTTTTATTTTGATTTCCTTTTTTCATAATCGGTATTATTGACGTGGCCATTAATTTACCTTTCTATCTTTTGAAGACCGCAATTTGTAATTTATTCCCTTTTAAGCTTACTTCTTCAAATTCTTCTTTACTGGATTACTTCTACGGCATATCCTATTTTAACACTAACCTTGCGGTCAAACGACCGGTTGCGATATTTAATTTAAAATTGTACATTCGTTCTTATTTCTTTCGTTCATCTAACTTTTTTATGCAAATCCCTATATTATCTGATTAATCGATTTCTCAATTTTTCGTATATTAACGAAAATATAAGAATATAAAAATATAAGAAGATATAATATAGAAAAATATAAGAATTTACAGAAAGGATGAACGAAAGATATACACAATGAATGTACAGTTTTTAGATAAAATTTTGTAACCGATCATTTCGTGGGACCTGGTTAGGGTAGGTAGTGTTATTTAGAACTTTTTCTAGAAATTTCATTTAGAAATTATTACATTTGAAACTTTTATCGATTTAAAAAATTTTACGTGCTACCTTTCTCCCTCTTCCTCTTATACAACCAACTGTCAATTCTCTTTTTCGATAATTTTTCTCTGTTCCTTTTTGTCAATTATTTCACCTAAGTATCTTTGCTGGAAACGGTGACCATGGTGGAGACGGTGGTAACGGCTATCCTTAATGGTCAATGGGAAGGCGATAATGATTGAAATCGAGGAATAATAATGACAGACAGTAGAGAAGCAACGGCGAGTTGGAGCATCTCTTGATACAGAGACACTTCGGAGTTCCTCGGCAAAGTTTAATTAGAAACTCTTTTAATCCTTCAAACTTCGATTCTGTCGGTTTTACGAAGTTTACGAGGAATATAGCTTATTTCTCTTATGAAATTCCAAAGAGAATTCTCTTATGAAATTTGAGAGAACAAAACGATAAATAGGAAAAGTACTCGTCCTTGGTAGATGCCACGAAAATTTGGAACGTTTTCGGAGCAACTCGCAAGTTGAGGGCGGTCGTCGGTCGGAAATGCGACAACAGACAAAATAATCATGAGAAGGGAAGCCGGTGGCGGAAACCCGAAAACGGGTGGAAACGAGGAAATCGGAATAACAGAGACACGGGACGACGAAAGGGTAAATAGCGGGAAATGTGGTGAAGTGGGAATAACAGGGATGTATAAATAACAGATATCGCTAAATGTAGTCAAAGGAACGTGCCGACCGAAAGAATAACACGACGCGAGAAAATATGGACGTAAATTAAGCATGAAATTAGGAAATCGTGTAAAACGTTAACATTAAGCGTTCAGGAGGAAAACGTACGATAAATTTGTTTTACATATTTCTAATGATTTTCGTATCGCCAGAAAGATTAATTATTATCAAATACTATTTTATATTATTCAAAATAATTCTACGATAATATACGACAATACTCCTGTTTAAGCGAAGCTTAAAGAATTGGGTACAAGAATAAGACAAATCATCAACTGATTCAACTAGAATCAAACATACGATAAACACTTATTATTCAAGTTATAGTACCACGCCAGAATAATTTACTTATAATTCTCAATGAGAATTGATTGTAAAATTCTTCCAAAAAAAAAAAAAAAAAGAAATACGTAGCGATAAGACAATACCAGGAATGTGAAAGAAATATAAGTACATACTTCAAAAAGTATAAGAGTGTAAGGATTCTGGAATTTAGGATAAAATATAGACGTATGAATGTATTAGGTTGTTGCAAAAGTTCCTTTCGTTTTATAAGGAAATAATAGATGCGCAACATTCTTTGTTTTATTACAAAATGAATTGTACAACATTGAATAAAATAATTGTTCTACTAAATATTACAAAATGGATTATACATAATTCAAAGAAATAATATAAAAGAAAAAGAGTTGTGTGTATTAGGTCGTCCGAAAAGTTTCTTTCGTTTTGTAAGGAAATAACGGATGCGCAACATTTTCCGTTTTATATTATTTTATCGAATTACTTGTGATCCATTTTGTTCTATCAAAATAAAGATCACAACGTTCGACAGATTAGGTTTCATGTTTGTATAAAGATGCGTCGTTGTAAAAGACGTGTCAGTAAAAGAAAGACACTTTTCGGACAACCTAATATTATTCTCTTATAAAACGAATGGGACTTTTAATTTATATAAAAGTTCCAGAAACTTATAATTTAACGCTCAACGTGTTAGAAGTTAGAAAAGAAGCTGATGAAAAAGCTGTAGATTTTCTGAAAAATATTGATGTATACAATTTATTATAGATACGTTTTGTCCTACCGAGCATTCTCATCGGTCGCTAATAATCTTAGAAACTGCACATGACCTTAAAGGCAATAAAAGGAAAAGAAGTTTTGCCCTAGACACTAACCTTATTATAATAAGAATAAACAATACTAGCAAATTGAAATTATAAATTTGATACGTGTGCGTTGTTCAACCTAAACTGTCGCTAATAATCTTGCAGTTGACGCGACTCTAAATAACAATATCAACAGCAATAACGATAATATACAAATTTTAACAAAGTTCGATAAACAAATAGTCCTATAACTGTAGAATAACGTGGCAATTTCGACAAGGCAGAAGATTCTCGTAATCCACGATATCCGGATAATTCCATCGTAATATGCCAATTTTGACGAAGCGGTAAGTTTTTATAATCCATAATAACTGTAAATCCACGACAGTTTCACAATAGTCTGTCAATTACGACAAAGAAGGACATTGGAAAAAATCGAAACGAAAATAGACGTACGTATCATGCGTGTATTAAATCGTAAAATTCAATTTATCATTCGATGTAATTCCTCCCTTAATCCGATGTGCAACGTTAAAAAACCAGATTAGCGACCTTTTTTCCTCGTATCGTGAAAGGGTTGAGCCGAAGAAAAGGGGTAGCAGGTTTGCAGAAATGTTTAATCCGTGGCAAGGGTTGCCAGATGGGGTTGGCGACCCATCCCGAAGGGAGGGTTAATCGATTTATCCTGGGGTCGATGAAGCATGGAAGAAGATACAGTAAAGGGTGGGCGGATTAAATCTAATTTCGAAGGTGGCTTGACATAGAAAAAAAGAAGAGAAAGGTTGGGAACCCCTGGTTTCGAGGGTACTAATGTAGTTAACAAGTTCTTGATACTTCTTGCGCTGAGAAACACGTCGGTAAATGTTTGAACAGCGTGTTAGAAACCCATTAAATTGATTCGGGATATCGTAAGTGTTATTTAAAAAGGAGAATTTTTACCACTTAACTTTGCTTTTAGATTAGATATAAAGAATATTATACAAGACGAGATAAAAAACTGGGTCAGGCTGTAGATCTATTTCTAATCGCAAGCAAAGTTAGAAGAATGATGGGAGAGAACATTTTTGCAGTATTGGAAACACGCAATGTTAATGATGAAATCCAAATGAAAATTGAAGATTTCAGACTCGAGCATCTAGAAATTCAACAATTCAAGATAGAAATTAAATTTGAAAATTAAATTCCACAATTTACAGGTTCGAACATTAAAGAATTCAGGCTTGAAGATTCCAAGATTTTACGATACAAACGCCTAAAACTCCAACGTTGAGAATATTTTAACTTGGCAACTAAAACGTCCGAAATTCAAGATCTACATGTTCGAAAGTTACTTTCTAAGTGATTTATTAATCGACACTGTTCACACATTCGCTCGAATTCTGCCTTCTCGAACGTGTCATAAATCTACTAATGAAAAAAAAAAAAAAAAAAAAAGAGGAAAAGAAAGATCCGTACGTCATTGTAGCTACCTGCAGTATAACCGTAATTGAAAAAATGAAAGACCAACCATCAACAACGTAACGGATAAAGGAAAACTTTGAAACAGCAGGTTTGCATAGAAAAAAGGGCGACAAGTCGTTACGAACACGAACAAGCGGAATAACAAGGCGACGTATAAAAGGATAACGATTACGAAACAGAAAGACGCGATTCATCCTGACTCGCAGCCACGAGAGAACACGTGCTTTGTTTTCCTCTTTTTTACCGCATTTTTTTCCCCTTTTGTCATTTCGATAGGATGTGTTTCTCTCGTTAGTAATCGAACAACCACGTCGATCAAATTCGAATTAAATCGTGCAAGTGGCCGGACTGGGGATGGAAAACGTAATCAGCCGTGTCGAAACGCGAAAGATTCGGCGAATCGATGCCGTTGCGTGACACTGTGTCCATCCTGGTTGACGAAATTCGTATCTACGCCGTTCTCGTTGCTCGGCTGCGAACGAGTCCGCTGATCAGTGGTCGAGATCGATAGGAAACGAGAGAAAAATTGTCGGTAAATATTTTCCTGTATTTTTCTCGTTTCCTTTTTTCTCGTGTTATCCCGCTTTGTTTGGAATGGTTTCCTGTAACGGTAATATTGTTTTGCTGGTTTTGATGGAAAAACTGTTTGTAATAGTGGATTTTTCACCGACGTTTTGAAACGTGATATGTTTTTGTAACATTTAGACAATAAATGTTTGATGTGAAACGATTTCGCATCGATTTATTAGTTGTGAGATATTTTTTCCAAACACGGATGATCCGAATTTTTCTTTTCCGTTTTTCTTTTTTTTTTTTTTAAGTAGCGTACGAAAGCTTGTTGCTAAGGTATCGTTCAACGAACACGAATATTTAAACATTATTTTAACGAAAAGCGTTCGTAAAACTGAAGAAGAATAGATTTGTACGAAATGAACTTTATTTTCCTACGGCTGATAATTTTCGAAAAAATCTCAATCGTCAAACAAATCGAACGATCGCCTGAGAAATAACTAAACCACAAATCCCTTCGTTCAATTTACCTCAAAAACCAAATATCGGGAATCCTCTCACCTAGTTCGACCGCTAACCTCAAAACCGTTCACCAATCGACTGTAACTTAATCCGTGAACGCATGAAACCCGATGGAAACCCCCTGAACAATCATCGAAACGCAGAAAAACGGAACGAATGTCGTAAAAGTAGAGTAAAATAATACAAGAGCGAACTACCAACGAACGTTTAATTTAGAGACGGAGCAATCAGTAGCTTCTCAAAGATAACGAAACCACGGTTTAATCACAATACAATTTTGTTCTTTTGTGCAGTAATTTACTAACTAATGATATTAATAAATTGGCAAATTAGAGGTTGTAGTTCGTGGATTTTTCCTTTATAATTCTGGAATTTTATATTATTAATCAACTGACTGGTAACTGGTAAAATTCGCTTGTAAAGTTTAATTAATCTTATTATTAAATTTATGATTGCTGTAGATTTGTAAAAAAAGCTCCACTAATAATTTCGCAAATTTATATTATGTAGAATAATCAAGCGACTGACTGGTAGCTGGTAAAATTCATTCATAAACTTTCATTTCTTCCATTAGTAAATTTAGTGTTTCTTTTCTTCCTTTTCTAATTTAATTTTGCAAGAAGATACAGGAATTCTCTCTCTCTCTCTCTTTCTAGTTCGATTATTATCCTCAAAACCATTTACCAATCGACTGTAACTTAATCTATAAATACAGGTAAACGTGGCGGACAATCATCGAAATACAAGACAAAGGAACAAATCAGTGGCTTGTAGTTAAAATAAAACAAAACAAAAGCGAGCCGCGAATGAAGGTAACGTGAAAAAAAAGGAAAAAGTGGTCTGATTTAGAGACGAAGCAATCAGTCGGTCCATTCAGAATGGCGCGGCACTGGCTCACGTGTGACGAACGAAACGAACCAACGACTCCTCCGCGTTACTTGCAAAGAGAGAGAGAGAGAAATAGAGAGAGAGAGAGAGAGAGTGAAGAGAATCGATGCCAGCGGTCACAGCCGCGTCAGGCGTTGCGCAATTTGATCATCTCTCATTAAACTTCGAAGGACCAGCGTCGCGTCGACACGGGGCATCCGTGCGGAAGATAGTCCGAGGATGAGCAATCTGTTGAAACTTTCCAAGTCTGGCTCCCTACATGGACCCTGTGCTACGTATGCGTACGCACATATATCTGTTAGCAGGCACGAACAAATGCGTACGTAGAACATAGACTAGAAAAAAATGAATTATGCGAATAAAGGGATTAGGTGTGTATATTAATTTTGTGGTTAAAGTTTCATGTTGAGTGGAATTAGAAATTTTTCGTCAATAGGCCAGGTATATTGGTGGCGTATTAAAATGGAAAGTATATTGATTGAAATATTAGATGAAAACGGGATAAATTGTAATTGGATAAGTTTGATACCTGAAGCGTTAAATAGAATTGCTATAATGGTAATTGGATAGATTTGGTGTACAAAGCGTTATGATGTCTAAAGCATCTCTTTCATCGATTTAGCACGGAGGAAGAGCGGAGGTAGATTCTGTCTGGTATTAGGTTGTCCGAAAAGTTCCTTTTGTTTCATAAGGTGATAACAGATGAACAGCAATTTCTGTTTTATATTATTTTATTGAATTAGGTATGATCCATTTCGTTATATTTCTATTATTATGTTCGTGCATAATTCAATAAACTAATATAAAACAAGAAACATTGTGCGTCTATTATTTGCTTATAAAACGAAAGAAACTTCTCGAACAACCTAATGTATGAAAACATGAGACATAGAACATAGAAAATAACATAATATCTACTTACAAAAGAGAACGTATATCTAAACCAAAGAATATTTATTCATAGTGTAAGTTAGAATGAAATTAGCGCTATTTACGTATATAACGTGTCCCAGATCTCGACCAACAAACTTTCCTAACATGTTTGAGAGGTCATCTTGTGGTAAAAATATTATACACGCTATGAGTCGATTCGCGTTCGTTTTCCAGATATAAAAGGGAAAATAGCATAAATTATAAACCACGAATAATCAGCTGCACTCAAGCTACTTAATTTTTAACGATAATCATTTATTTCGCATTATCGGCGAGGTCAGTGTTTCCCTCCTATCGATGCAAAACGTAAACATCACAGAAACCTACAACTTGTTTCCGAACTCGGCAACTATCGGTGTTTCTGCCGATATCTCGAAAACGAAGACGAATCGATCTATAATGTATATAACATCTTTCGCTGAAAATCACCTCGCAAACGTGTCGGCAAAATTTCATATCAGGGGAACACCCTCTATATTTGTCGAATATATCTCTGAACGATCCTATACAGATATATTTATACACAGAAGGTGGAATGTAACAAACAGAAAGTCTGCTGCGTGGCCCGCAAGCCAGTTTCATTTGTAACATATCCTGGCCGTTTGGGGAACGAGGTCGTTCCTCTGACGAGCTGCGTGATTTCGAGTCGAGTTTCGCTCTTTTCGATGGTCACGGATGTGTGTGTCCGTCGGTTGGTAATATCATGACTGACTGAGCTTGCCAAGTTGCACGTTATGTATCTTTTTCCTCCTTTCTTTTCTCTCTCTCTCTTTTTATGTTTCGTATTTTTTCTCCCTCTTTTTTCTTTTTTTTTTTTTTAGGGGGTAGTTTGAAGTTTTTGGGGCCTTTGCTTTTGATGGTTCACGAATATAGAGATTCGCAGGACACGTGACTCCTGTCAGTGGTTTGGATTTTGCGGGGATTCCTATGTTTTACTGGCGAGTTTCTGCGGATGCTGGGAACGGAGTTAAAAGTTGCAATGACTACGGTTGTTAGGAACCCAGAGTTTCAAAGTATAATTACCTCTCAGGAATTGAACAACTTCGTTTTTTATCTTAATTATATTACCTCGTTACACGATTAATATCCGGCATTTCAAAGAGTAAGTAACGCGCCTGTATAAATTTGTTTCTTGGGAGAGGATGGCGCAAAGATGGTTGTAAATTTCGAAGTAATAAGAAAAGGACGATATAACGCCATTGCTCTTCTCTTCTTTTGAATTCTCTGTAATTGTATTCTCATCTCTGTAATTTCTGATAAAATTCGTATTTAGATGAACATAGATGAACATAGGAAACTAAGCAGAGTTTTCCTTCTCATCTAGTGAATATCACAACGAGTTATCGCACAATATAATATCGTATGATATTAGATATTACAATGAATTCTTCGCATAATATGTGTATTATGTACGTTTTCAAATTTCCATAAACGCATAAATATCCAAAGTCTACCTACTGTGTTTATCCTTTCCATTGGAAACTCGTAACTTACCGAGTTTTATGTCGATACGGTTTCGTATTAATCCCGAACGCAAGAAATCTATTTTTCTACGTTATTTGTTAGCTTCGTTAAATCCAAGTTAAAATACATATATTTCCTGGCGCGAGCAGCAGCGTCGAACGATTCGAGCAATTTATCGAAGGCGACAAATTAAACTCGTGTGTCGTCTGTCCGTTTCACTGTTGTTGTTCTGTCATTTTTTCAACATTACGTCTGCCCCGTTAACGAATGAAACTGAAGTTATCGACGTTTACGCGTTAATCGTCTAATCTATATGCAAGCGTCACACGTGTCCGTAAAACGTCCAAGCGTAGACAATAATAGCTAGAAAATAAATATAACCTGGTTCCTGGTGATTTATCAACGTATTTTCCCCGTGAAACAGCTTTCCCTCCCTCCCTCTGCCTGCTTATACATGAGATTAATGAAACGCGTAAATTTTTCAAAAATATTCCGTATCACAAAATCTTTTTTCATGGTTAAACGTACAAATTTATTTCATCTCTGTTAAAACGTGGACCCGGGCCCGTTTAAATTAGCGCAGCCTGGTTATTAATAACTCTTTTGGTTTATTCAGAAGAAATATTCTTTTAAATTCATAAACGGAGAAATTTATATCGTGTTTGTTAAACGCAAGATAAAAATCTGTAGGTTAAAACAAGCGCTAGGGATATTATTTTCTTCTGCAGTTCTTCGGAGATTCCTAGTAATTTAGATTAAATTACTTATTTCCTAAGCAATTCGCATTAATCCCAAAATACTATTCTCTTTGGACTCTTATTGCGAAAATCATATATATTAACAGCGTTTTATCTGTCTTAATATTTTCCGCGACATAAATAAAATAGAAGTCGAAGTTTATATTAAAATAAGTTTATCAACGTTTGTCCTTTGCTCCCTCAATCGCAAATTATGTATTATAGTATTCTCATTAATATACATAAAATAGTACTTCTTAATAGTATCTCATTTCCATCTCTTTGACACAATACTTCACGTGATAAAAACTGATAACAATGGCGTTTATTGTATTCCAAAATTAAGATTTAAATTACATAAATTCCCTGATTGAGTAATTTCACTCATCAAAAATTATCGCAGTTACCTGTGATACAACGAGAATTAATACAAGTCTAACAAAATCTTCTGTCCCTTGTTAAAATTTCTAATATTTGTAATAGTGCAATAATAATAACATTTTTTTTTTTTTGGAATAATATCATAGAAATTTGTTAATTTTGAACATTTTCCTTTCGTTGTGCTGATATTACTCTTCGAATAAGTCTACCAGCCTTCGTCTTTTCCTCTCCATTTCATTCTCTCTATTTAGTAATCCTTGTTCCGTTCTGTTTGATCGTTTGCAATGCAAAATCATTTACATATATAAATGAAATTCGGTGTAAACGAAAGACGGAGAATTACACGACCGAAAGAAAAATTATCTGACGGTGTGTTTCGAGTTTAATTACGTTTCGATCCCCACGGAAGCTTGTTGCCGCGTACAACATTTTTTGAAAACTGATTTCGCTTGTTTCCATGGGAGACAAAGAGTGATAGAGAGAGAAACCATCAACGGTGTACGGACGTTGGTGTTCGATTTTAATTAGAGAATTCCGCGGTACGAGTCGAACCAGGCAAAATAAAACCATAAGCTGTACCTATAGTCGAAACGCGGACGCGAAATTCCACGGAAATTAAGGGGGGAGGACCGAGCCATCGACCGTTCAATCTTGTTAAGTTAGAAATGTTTTCTCCTGTAAACGCGCAAGGTTTTTAATTTTTCAAACAGTGAACTCGAATTGTGAACGTTCGAAAAATGTCCAAACGTATCGATGCAGAATATTTCAGATTTTGCAAGCACTTTGAGCCATTTCGATTTCAAAATATATCCTAAACGTTTTAAATTCGTGATTCGTCCTGGATTCGAAATATTCTACATTGCAGAATCATCACAAATTCATAATATTCCATATCGACGCGTACTCGGGATATTTCAAATTCCACGTTCTCTATGCAGAACGAAACTTAAATAATTCTACTTGACCTTCCACGAATAGAATATTTCAGCTGTGACAGCATCTTTGCGAATATTCGCTTTCTTTCTTTCTTTCAAGTATAATCCTCGTACAAAAAAAAAATGAACAATAAATAACTATTTTAATATACAATGGTGAATCGTAGATATTTCATCCATGTGCTCACATTTGTCCTGGTTAATTAATAACGCGTTATCAGCGGCCTGGAAATGCTTCCAGTGAGATATTAATATCAGAAAAACAACAGAGGAAAGGACAAAGGGCCATAAAGAATGTTTAGAAATCGGGAGTAATAAATAAAGAAGAAAGCTTATCAAAAAGTTGCAATTAATGGGCGAACGAACGGTGGCAACAAATATGACGTAGGAAAAGTTGCTGGTGAACGAAAAATGTCTTGTAGCAGCAAAACGGCTATCGATTCCGTATAAATTACCAGGAACCAAAGCAGCCGACCGCCAGTTTTCCGTGGATTGTGCGTGAACAAACATAGATAAACGGCCCGATGATTTTCTGCGAGGAAAATCGGCTGGTTATTTATTACAGTACCGCAGCGTGTTACCGTTCGCGGTTATAATTCCGCTGAAAACGCTGAATTATTCGGTTGCGACCGATAACGAACCTGGATACTTGATCGTACTCAAAACAGAGGGAAATTTGAAAAAATAATAACGAGGGCTTGGAATGTTGTCCTTTCCTTGAAATTCCATTAACTTTAAACAGGCCTCGTTAAATTTCAATTGGATCACGTTAATTCGTACTATTTATTATTTCATGATTAAAGATTATAAATGATATTTATCGCGTAAAATGTGAAATTCAATTTAAATTAAACGTGAAATATCAAATTTAAATTATGTATTTTAATTTATGTGACCCAAGTGAAATCTAATCCAATAACGATACCTATCAATGATTAATGATTGTATAAAATATAGAATGTACGATAAAATTCAGTACCTCAATTGGTAATTACAAAATTAGTATGGTAAATTATTGTATAATTGATAAATAGTGTAATAAAATAGTTCAAAGCATCGTGATTGTATGATCCAACGACACTAGATCAAGATCATATTGATCTTTTTACTTAATATTAATCTTACGTGTACAGAAGAGCGAAAGATCTTCGAAAAAAAGTAACGATCCGTGTTTGGAATACGAATCAGTTGCTTTAAACACCACAGTCGCGCCATCTCCTTCCATCTCATTCCATTCTTCCATGTAAGTTATTGTTCTCTCTCTCTCTCTCTCTCTCTCTGTCTTTCCGCTCTTACACTTGAACAAAAGGATTACAGGATTTAAAGCTTTCTTGAGTTAACCGGTTAGTTACAGAAGCTTTCAGAGTTAGGGGTGGTCGAAAGGGTTTTTGAACGTGTTCGAAACATTTCCTAAGGATTATAAATCGCTTGACTAGAACTTGTTCCAATGTAATTTACATAACCTATTCCTACCTCACGAGCCACCTGACCGGCCATAAACCAAATTATCCCGCCCATTCTTAACGCAAGCTAACATTCCACCTGAATCCACCATTACCGCCCCCTCCAAACCATCTTACATCATTTCCATATCCACTCCACCTTCGACCCTATTAATCCGCCATTAAATACCCAACAAGCACATTTCAGGGTCCAATCCGACGAACATACTCTCAAACATAGACGTCTCGTCATTTCCCTACTCAATTCTCGTTCGCAAACATCCTTCCGGATATACATACATATGTACATACATATATGAATATGTGCTATATAACCAGCTATTACGAGTCCTGCTGTCCAACAAGCATCGACAACTTGAGAAAATAAAATGCACAGTCAAGTAGATACATCGAAATGTTCATATCGTAAGATCTTTATAATTGATTGATACGCGGTCATCAAACAAATACACTGCTTCTGTATTGTATTGGATTGGCAACTAAGTGATTGCGGATTTTGTCATTAGGTGGTATTGACAAAATCCGCAGTCACTTAGTTGCCAACCCAATAATACGTATTATGATCATTTTAATTCATTTCTGTCTATACCTTTCTTCTGTTATTGTATCGATTCTAAGGATTAAATTAGTTATCTATTTATTATTATTATTATTTATTATTTGGCTTTGGACGAACTTTCGATTTACATTTCTTACATTTATTGTATTGCACTCCTTAACATATTCTTATCTCTAATCTCTGAAACTAATGACTACAAACTATTGCAACTTATGACTACACATTATTGTCACTTTGGTCTTTTGCCTGCTTGCTGTGCTACCTCCTTGTCCTTCCTTCCCGTCTTGTATTGCCCTTGCCCTTCTCCTCTCTATTATTGCTTTTAATTTCATTAGTCCTTCTCCAGTCTCATTCAGCGTTTTTTCCATGTCTTTTGGTCTTCCCGTTATTTCGCATTCTTCTATTACATGTCTCAGGTCCTCTTTTTCCCTTCCGCATAGTCTGCACCTTTCTTCTCCCTCCTCTTTCCAGTGTTCCCTCGCTTTGGTCTCGTTCCCACACCTGAATCTGGCTGTAATTTTCCTGTCCTTCCACTTCATCCTCCCTTCCAAGTACTTTGGTATCTCATCTTTGGTTATATTTCTGTAGTATCTGTTATATTTAGTTATCTAAACTATAGTCTGGATATTTAAAAGAAACGTAAATAAGCATGGAAAATGAACTTTGGCTAGTCGGATAGATTTATGGTGAAATTTATCTATCATCGTTTTAGCTATCTACACGACAAAGTGTAGTATCGCGGACATAAGGCCTAGGAGTTAGCGGGTGAACCACATATAATGTCGCGAGAGCCGAGGCGTTCTTCGATCGTATAGTTTTGTAAAAAGGGCCTACGTGGCCTTGGCCACGAGCGGTCGCGGAACACGTGCGTGGTGGGTCTACGGAAAGACAAAAGATATGCGAGGGCAGTCAGTTTTAGTTGAGAAGTCGAGGAGTGTCCGTCGAGAAGTCAGAGAGTGCGAGTTGCGTTGTCAAGAGAGTGTGGTCCGCGTGAGACAGAACGTTGGATCGAGAGTTGTCTAGATTGTAGCGTGTTATTGCGATTAGTTCATATGAAACTACCATCGCTTTCCCGTCAATATCTGTACAATCCATTCATTGTAAATAAATTACAAATTGTTGAGGTTATTAGATGTAGAATGAGAGAGACGCGTGGATAAATTATAAGGTAGAAAAATATATTTGAAATACGGAAGTGAAAAAGATACAAAGATTGAAATAATAATATGAGCTGGTCCAGATCCGCACGCTAGCAGTGTTACTCTATAACTGAAAAACCCTGAAGCCAACGTCACCTTTCGACTGTTTATGGTCTGCCTTCGTCGCAGTCTTTAGCCTATGCGCTGTCGATGGCTTCAATGCTTTAGAAAGCTAAAAAGACCAAATGTAGAGTTTTCTTAAAGGCAGTGACCTTCAACACAAATATCAGGATATAATAACAATATATTCCATTGACGATACTACATAAGCTTCTCCATCGGGAAGGATTTAATTCAGCATTCATTCTTATCATCTACCAAATTACCCTCGAAACACTAACTCAGTAATGTAGCCTCAAATTCCTCATTCAACGATTAAAATCTTCGTGATCGAAAGTTTACAAACGTGTCTTGATTGGTTCTGCTACATCTGTCGAATCTTTACGTGCCAATCTCATTGTCAGTTTCAGCAGACTGAAAGGCATAAAAATAGTTTAAGAAATTCTTTAGAAGCTTTGGAAGATTGAAACAAAAGTTTATTCATATTTCCTGTAAATTTAAGGAATCTTGTAGTGGTAGGAAAACGTAATTGACAAGGAGAAATGGCCAATACGCAAATTAAAGAAATTATGAAACTTTGCTTTCGCTGTCCAAGTTCACTCTAATGGCGGTGAAACTGAAAAGCCGGCTATTTTCTGGTTTTACGTGCTAACTCGCGAATGGTGAAAGATACCTATAAAAGTTTTCAGACAGAAGTTACTACTTTTGATCAAGGACTATTATTTGGTAAAAAATTAACCAACATTATAGCGGCTTCTAACGCAAAATCGCAAAATAGCTGAATTATCGGTGACCAATTTCACCCCCTCCCTCCTACCCAATTTGTGTGAAATTTTCACAGCAAAGAAAATTACATAATTCTTCTCTATACGACCCTAAAAAATTTCATAATTTCTTGAATTTCCCAGTTGAAGATCTTCCCTGGTGAGTTAAAAAAATGATTCGAAGAACGCAGCAAGTAAAATCTCATCGTGAGAAGATTCGATGTTTCCCTGGGTCTCCGCTAAACAACCGAAGGATAAATTCGTCCCGCAGGAAACACCATCGGGATAAAGGGTGGGGGCAGGAGATCTCGGGTATCGAGATCGGCTTTGAGAATAGATTTACGGTGCGAGAGAGATAGTTGGCGCAAACTCGAGGCGCGGAGTTCTCGAGGTTCGTCTGTGTGACGAAGAGCGGTCCGGGGCTCGATTCTGAGGATTACCTTGGGTCTGGCTAGCCCCTTCGAGCATCGGTAACGGGTTAGGATTACAGAGGAGCTCCGGGTTAAGCCTCGTCCATACGTTTGATTTTTCCGTCTCTTGTTTCCTTCTCGAAAAATTTTCTCGCAGTAGGAGTTTATTTGGAAACCGTCCGATTATCTGATTTCGGTGCAACCTCCTTCTGCGCGTGTTTGAACATCAGATTACTTGGTAAAGGTGGCAAAAACAGGTAAAGAGTCGGTGATAATAAATTTGCCCTCCTAAAATGAAGTTCCCAGTTCTATTCCTTGGAAAGAAGTTAAACTGGCGGAAAATTGTCGTCGAAGATGTAAATTATTCGTTTCGATCGATTGTTCTCAATGTACGCCACGACCGTGGACAAAAATAAACGAACAGACAGCGGAAGTAACTATCAATGAAGTTGAATGTTTAAACTAGCAATGTCGTCGTCGTACATCTAAGTTCCATCTGTTATGTCCTTACAGTATAAAATATCCATTAGGTAGTAAATAATTGAAATTGATATTTATATGATGGCGCAGACAAGTCGTATTTAACGAAACTTCATCGATGCCTATTCCCTCTACCTGTCCACTTATTCCTGTGCCCGACGGTATACGCAACTAGTTTTTTCCAACTCCTACCTTGTGCCAACACGAAGCGTAGAACGTCGGTAGGGAAGGAAAGGGAGAAAACAAAAGGAAAATAAAAAAGATAAAAAAAGCCAGGGGGGCAGGTCGTTTCGGGCGATCGAAACGGTGGCTGCAGGGACATTTGTCAAGTTGCTGGCGGGCAAGGATGCCCTCATGGTCGCAAGGCCACCATCGGTACACGTAGTTCGCGCGTGCTCGTACACAGGCGCTTTTCAACAGGGTTTCTCTTCCCCGTTTGAAATATGGCAGTCGCTGGACAAAGCGACCCTCTCCCAAGGGAGCTGCTGATAACCCTCGAAAGTGAATGTAGTCTGGCGCGGGGGATACGCGCAAAACACCGTTTCTAGAAACCCGTGGGGTACCAGTCGACCAAGGAACCACCTAGATACATATATCCTCGTGGCTTCTATACGTTCCTATACTTTATGCACGTAATACATTCGAACGAACGTGTTGCGATTTCTCACCGGCTACCACCTGGACCTCGCTCGCTATCTTTTGCGCTCGTTTCGTCCCACGGGAGGATACCTTTGTCGATGCCGGATCGACGACACGCGGATACACAACGTTAAGTGATAACGGCTATCAGTGCCAGCAGTGATAGCGAAGCGAGATCGCGATGATCTTTGCGTTACTCTTGCGATAAAAGTTTAAATCTTCGTAAATCCACTGCTTTCAGTTTGGAAAATGCAAACTGATCGAAATATTTTATATATCAGAGCGAACGCGTTATTAGGTATGAGAGTTTATTGGAATATAATTGGTATAGCGATGTGAAATTTTAGGCTAGTGGTGTATTGTAACGTCGACTCAGGATCGGATACGAATGAAAATATATCTTGTTGAACTTCGTGCTGTTATTAGATTTACTGGGGAACGATGGAATTTCTAACGGAGATTACATGGTAATAAAAAATTACCGGGAAACGAATAATTCGCGAGGCATGAATAATTCTTGGTACAAATCGAGGTTCGAAACATCAATGACTTTTGTGCAGGAAAATTTACATACGTATTATTGAAATATCAAGAATTATGAAAGGAAATAAATTTGTTCCTTTTCAGAAAGGATACAGGTGTCTTTGTTGGAGGAATGTAGATCGATGAAATGAGTAAATCCTTGCAGTAAGCTACGTGTCTCTGACAAAAAGAAAGTCTTTGATATTGGAATCCCGGATGAATCCGCTGTATCAAGGATCGTTTTATTTCATCCCAAGAGACAGATATTCGTAATTTTATTCGTCGACCCTTATTATACGCTCAAGCTCTTCTATTCACGTTCTTTTCGCATTTAATTTAAAGAATATCTTTCGCGTGATTTTATTAAGCATTATCGAGCACTTACATGCACCGAATAATTACATAAATCAAATAATCCTAGTTTCTACATTTTGTTCGCTATTGCAAATAATACCAATCGAACTCACATTTGCAAGTTAATATATTCTATTCAAATCCAGCTGGATATTTTTCTATTCGAAAATTATTCTCCACGGTCCCTCCTTACGATCTTTTCATTCATGACTTAAACAATCGCGTTTTGAAAAACCGCTCTTTGCTATAAATGGTTCCACTGAGCATCGTCAAACGCTCATATTTGAGACAAACGTTAAACAAATTTAACATTTAAATTTAATTACGCAACGTTCAAATCAAACATGGAATTCCCAATTGCAAGTAACATCAATCGATTTCCAATTAATATGTTCACCTTGCCCATTCTCCTCACAAATCCCTCGTTCTCCCTACGCTTATGTCCTCCTTTCGTCTGTGACTCAAAGAATTATACTTTTCAAATTAGTCTTCACTAATAGATAATTCCATTAAGCGCCGTTAAACATGTATTAGGTTGTCCGGAAAGTGTCTTTCTTTCGCAAACGTGTTTTTTACAACAGTGGACCTTCGTACAAACGTGAAATGTCGCGGTGTTTATCTCGACAGAACAAAATGGATCCACAAAATAATACAAAACAAAAAACGTTGTGCGTCTATTATTTCCTCAGAAAACGAACGAAACTTTTCGGACAACCTAATACGTAAAGAACTTTAATAAAATGGAGATAACCGTAAAGTCAAATTCGCAAATCGAGGTAATTAACGCCAATCGATTTCCAATTAACATTGCCATGTCTGCTATTCTTCTCGCAAATCATCTCGCTGAACAGCTAGCGGCCATTTCAATTTCAAGAAACTAAAGGAAGATAAAGGGACTGCAGAGTTAAAAAAGAAGTAGACGAAAAAAAGAAGCGGAGGGGAACGTGGAGAAGTTCGGTCAGATTTTCGTCGTCGGTTCGGTTAGCGAAAGTTAATCCGAGATTACCGCGACTAATTGTCCGTAAGCCGATATCGGAGTTTACCGGTTTTCCAGCGCGTTGAAACAGCGCGAAAGACGCCGGAAATGAGGAGGTTGGAAAAAAAGGGGAGACTGGAAAGAGTTTGCGAACTCTACGAGGGACGATTGAATCGTCGAAGGTCTCTCGTCTAATGATTCGCGTCCGATTTCTGGAAAATAATTTTCTCGCGTCTGAAGAGCTCGTTGTCGCTCCCCCAGGAAGCTTTCCTACTCTCCTGTCGAGGGTAGCCACCAGTATTCAGCCTTCTTCCTGTGCGATCTCTCTCTCTCTCTCTTTCTGTCTCTCTGTCCCTCTTTCTCTATCTATCTATCTATCTCTTTCGATCCGTAAAGCAATCGATAGCTTCGCCGTGAAATTGAGCCTCGTCGAAAAATGAGCAGACGGTCTCGTTCTCTTCCTCTCTTTTTCATTTCGTTTCCTGGTTCGGTTTCGTTGCTTAAAAATTAACCGAGCAGATGCCCGGGGATTGGAATAATTCTTGAGAGACGGATGTTGGAAATTCTGTAGGGTGCCAGCGATATTTGCTGATGTGATGCCGATCGTTATTGTACGTCTAGGTAGGTTTCCTTTTCGAGACAAGAAAAAATTGCATTCTGGATCTTGTAATTAATTTTTGTCATATATGTGATTAATTAAATTTGTAGATGGAAGATTTTACAAGTATACAGGAGAATATATGTTGTGGAATATTTATAGGCTTAACTCTTTGCAGTGTGAATAATATTTGATATCGGATGTAGCCAGTGATTCATATTGAACGTATATTATTATATATAATACGTTTTATATAAATAATAATTTCACAGGATCTTCATATTTTCGTAAACGATTATATTTTCATATATTTGTATCCATGATATCGATATATTTCTGCAAAATTAATTTTCAACAAAGTAATATGTGGAGTTTTCTTTGAGATTGCAGAGGCAGATGAAGACGTCAAGGACTCGGTTTTCTATCGTTCTAAGTTCTGGAAAAATTGAAAGAAATTTTCAAGTAGTTATTTATCAATACTCTACAATCAAGTAGTTAATATTCTATTTTAATATTTGGAACTTTCCCCGTTAAATATAAGAAACTCCGCTGGTTTGATTATTATTTTATTGGTTGGATTGTGTGGAAATATTTCCAATCGATTCTTCTAATCGAAATTTCAATGCTAGATTCTGGATAATAGTTTTACAATGCTCCGTTTCTCATTCAACATTTTCTTCTCTAACTCGCATTATGGTTCGTATAATTTTCCTTCACCCCGAGCGCAAGAATCGCTCGAATGCACGCAAAAGGGAGAGTCGAGTGGTTTTCTTCGCCGCTTACGAGCCAGGAAAAAGCGGTCTCTCGATAGATCTGTGACTCTTTTATCTGACTAGTCGAATTTTTCTAAATCCTAGAACCCGTAAGCGAACGTATCCTCGTTCTCGAAGCCTGTGATCGCCGATTGTCGATAGCGGAAATTTCTATCTAAATGATGAAACTCAGAAGACAGATTAAATTGAGACAGACTAATTCCAGCGTGGATTGAAAGAGTTTCAAAAATATTAAAACAGTTCTACAATAAAATAACTACAGTTTCGAATTATTTAACAACCAATATTCCTGTTATTCTCTGAAATAATCACAGAGGAACCTAAGGAGGATAGGAAAAATTAAAAGCGATCGAAAGCGTAAAGGCAGAAACAGTCAAACTAAGAGAAACAACGAAAATGACAACGAAGCAGTACGTAAAAAAGAAGAGCTAAAGAAAATCAAAGGAGTCGACAGCAAACATCAGCAACATACTTAACCAGAGGAACACATGGTACAGAATTTCTTACGACGCGTTAAAAATTAACAACGGATAGTCTGGAGACCGTTGGAAAGGAGATAGCCAACAGCAGCAGGGACGCTCGTCGATGTCACCGTCGATTTTCCAGCAATCCAGCCAGTAAACTCCTCGAGTTTTCACCACTCGTCTCTCACTCCCCTCTCCTCCTCTCGTCTCTGTTTACCCTACAGTCGCCAATTCGCTCTCGAACGTCGTAAATCTTGCAACGAATCGCCTTTTCTCTCGTTTTTCATTCTCACTCTGTCCCTTTGTACTTTTTTTACGTTCTTTCACATTCGCACCTTCTTCACGAAAAATAGAGAGAAAACTGGTGAAAAAAAGGAAGAAGAGAAGGGATAAAATTAGTGAAAATGTCTGGACAGTCGATAGATAATATCGAGTGCATAATTCTTAGGATAAATGTTCCAGTGGCTGTTCAGTTTTACAGCATCATCCATAGTGAAATTTCCCTTTCAAAAAGATTAAATAAAAAATCGAAATTGAAATTCTCCGCAGAACCTGGTCTCTGCTAATAATTTTGTTCATCGGCTATTCCGTTAAATAAATGTTCTGCCGAAGATTCGATCCATTCTGCGCCGTGTTTAAGTCTGATTATTATCTATGGTGTTTCTGGTCGTTTTGGAACGCCACGAAGTTTGGTTTAATCGGTTGGTTAGAGAGAGTAAAGGGTTGATTCAGCGCAGTAAGAGTGCAACAGGTCCGTGTAGTGGAACTTGCGTAAGCGGCGAGCCAATTGTTTTATGACTTTTATTCTATGACCTTACTTCCGAAGAAACATCAGCAAAATCATCCTTTCAATAGTGAGAGGACTAATTGGCTGATGATTAAATCGTAGCTTAATCTACTTGCTTCTTAACTTATGAAATTTTATTGCACTCATAATTATTATTTCACCTTTTCACTATGTTGAATGCCTTCTTAGTAGACGATATTTTCATGTTAGAGATACAGTTCATCAAATAAACACCCGCCATTTTCCCAAGGGTAAATTACCGGGGAAATGCTGTGGGATGGTTGGAGAGTTAAAAAAAAAGAAAGAAAAGAAAAAGGTTAATCTACGGGATGTAAAAGAATGTGGTATAAAGAAAAAGCGTGATTTTACGTCTGTGAAAAAGAATACAACAATCGCGTTACATGTGATGACACATAAAATGTAAAATCTCTAGTAAATGTGGCAACTTGCTCGAGCCTCCTTTATGCTACAATATGAGCAAGTAAGTGCTCAATTACTCGCTGAAGAATATTCCCAAAAATTAAACTACCTGTTTTATAAAAAATCTGTCTAAAGAAATAAATTGAAATTAATGTAAATCAAATATTAAATCCAAATGAAAGTAAATAAAACTGAATATAATCCAAAAATAAGCTGTTTATAAATCAAATTTCATATAAACTAAAATTTAAATCAAACATTTCTATCATCAAGGTCCGCAATCAGAGTCCAAGACTCCGAAAGGCAACATCCAAGGGAATTTGAAAATTACCCTAACAGCAATGGCAATGGCCGATCTATGCAGCGTTCGGAATATACTTTTTGCCGACAAGGCTGACGTGACTGGAAACTGGAGGAACGATTACTTTATGCCGTCGACAAGCGCCGTGGCGATACGTTCAGAAAGCAGATTACGATAACCCGAGTGCCGAGATATCCCTCTCTCTCTCTCTCTCTCTCCCTCTTTCTCTCGGTATTTCGTGAAACGTCGTTCGCAACGAGGATGACGCGATACAACGACCAACATCAAGAGAAGGACAGCGATATGGAATGGTCGAAGCATCCGGAGACGAGAGTGACCCGAAAAGACAGCAGTTGAATTGGCAAGCGAGGCGTATTCGAGTCTGAAACCGGCCGAGAATCGAAATCGGTCGAGTAGCCTCGCTGTTGGCTGTTTCTTGAGCATTTTTGATAAGTCGCTGAATCAGCGATCCATCACTGAACTTCCAGAATATTAATTCGATCACGACACCTTGTTATTGGGAATTTGTTCAATTCTCCGTGGGTTTCTGCCAGTTCTCTTAGATTTGATTGTTCCAGGACTCTAAAATTGATCTTTGGAACATTCATTCGTAAGATAAAGAATTTTTAATTAGAATGTGGGAGCCTTGGTACTGGAAGCGTTGAAATTGATGCTTGAAACATTCATTTCTAAGATAGCGAATGTTAATTTGATCATGAACCTTCAGTTTGGAGGGTTTGTCGAACATCGTCAGGATTTTTCGTAATTTTTACAGGCGCTTGGAGAATTTTTCTGGTTACAGTCGGCTGTCGTCAACTGTTATTATTATTACTTATTATTATTTATTATTCATTGACAATATAAACAAATTTAATTACACGACTTATATATTTTATTAAGCAAAAAGCGACATGAAAGTGTATGAAAGTATATGAAACAAAGAATACGATACAAGATATTATAGTGCGTTATTTTTATTAACATTTGTGTTAATATTGCACTACAATATCTTTTATCGTATTCTTTTCATACCGATCTTTTGTCTAATAAAGTATATAAAATTTACAGTCAAGATTTTTTATATTGTCAATGAATATGTACTGATTATAAGTAATGATAACAATAATTAATAGTAGTCGAATGTAACCATAAAGAATTTTTGCCGTTGATAATGATTATCGGTAACCAAAATAAAATTCGGGTCATCGATAGTGGCTACTGGTAACCAAAAAAGATTCGAGTCATATATAATATAACTAAAATTGAATTTCCGTCATTGATAATGGTTACTGATAATCATAAGAAATTATAATCGGGAATCATAACAATTAAAAGTTAATTTTTTTGTAATCATTTTATTTTTTCAGAAATTTCTTCGGGATTTACTAATAACTGAGTTCTACATAAATAAAAGTAAATTTTTATTCAATAATCTGTTCGCAATTAAATATCTAAAACAAAATATTACTTTGGATCTCCGGTTACATTCAAATTTCATTGAATTGAATTAGATTTTTGTTAGCTTGTAATTTATGTCTCTCTTCTGAAAGACAATACAAATTAATCGCTGTTTATTATATTATCGTAGTGAAAGGTAACTAGTAACAGATTAAAATCAACTATTTGACGTTTGAGTTACAGGAATGAAATATTAAATCACATTTAGTATCGTAAAATGTATCTTGTCACGGATTTTGAATTTTGTGTAAATAGCTTATGCAGTTGATTTTATTTCTGATCCGCTTAGAAAATACCAGTTGAATGAACGAATCAAGCAGTCATGTACAAATAAAATTTCCCCTTGCTCCTTCATTTTGCTAAGTTCCGTGTACTCTGATCGTTATGCCCTTGCTTCTGAAGATTTCCTTCCTAACTGCTGCTTCAAGCACTGACGTTTAATCCTTGCACGTACATATTCTCGCACAATACATAAATCAACCGAATTTTCCTTGAATTTCCTCGATCACCCCAACGTTTTTTTAAAGTCTGTCGCATTTGCTCTTAATCTTGTCCTGAAATTCCCAATATTTCCCAGTGTTATTAGGTGCTAATATTCCGATATAATGTTGGAATGAGCAATAAATGGATTAGGTTGATATAATAGAATATGGTTGGGTAGAATATGCGAATGCTGGTAACGAGGCGCATCCTCTTGAGTATAAAAATTGTACGATTCTGTAATTTTTAACAGAATTTATATAACAAAATACCAATTTTTCCCAAATATATAATTTATTAAAGAACATAAGAATGATAGAAATATTTACAAAATAATATGGACCACCACGTTACACGTTACTTCTTCGACTTTGTGCAATAAATAATATCTGATCTGATCTGATAAATAATATCTGAAAAATATCGTCACACTTCAATAATAATAAACTACTTACAAATATAATAATAATAAACAAAATAATCTACTTTGCAAATGATTGTATAAATTTTGTTGTGTTATCTTTTTACTCTATTGTATATTTTTTGGCTTATTATATAGACTTATAATATATTGTATATATTTATTATTAATATTGTATAGATTTGAGTTCAAAGATTTCTCGCAGTTACGTAGGCGATTGGAGGAAGAAGGCGCGTGTTTAGAAACTTTCCGACTAAATGGAATCGCGTCGCGGCGTTTTCTTCGAGCGTGATTCGAATCGTAGGTGGATTATACGTAAAGTAACACTTGATATGTGGAGCAATGAAACAGTTAGAAACTGCGTCGCAGCAATTCAGTTCGAGGAAGAAGCCTCCGGATGACGTTTCCATGCGATAAATTAATTCAATCGTCCATCCTACGCGTCACTCTCTTGCTGCAACTTCCGCTTCGCCTTCTTCACATCGCTCCCTTCCTATATGTATTTTCATCCTTTATCTGAGTGGAATTTATCTCTTTCGGTTCCGGATTCTTCTTCCAGTGTCTCTACCATATCTAGCATTCATTGTATTTTTATGTATTGTCACAATTACGTAATGGTAAAAGCTTGAAATCAGATTCTTGCGCTTTGTTTTATAACGCAGCAGTGATTTTCAATGTTTTTCATCGCTCAGTACATATACACCGCACGAGGAAACGTAATCCAAGATTAATCCGCAAAATTTGTACTGCAAATATACAATATCGTTGCGTTATAGTATTCTCATCAATCAAGTTTTTTTTTTCAATAAAAAAGTGTTTTCATTTCAAGTTATTAAACTGTATGCTACGAATGTCGAATATTACTGTAGCGATATTCTCAATCTGTCACGTGTGATTCGTGATAATGACATGTCGATAATTTGTATGTTCATCGTTTGCAAGAGATTCGATCTTTAAATAAACAATACTCTGTATTATTAATAATACAGATATCGATAATACGTACAAACCTCTATACATCGCTCATATGCGCAGTTATTTGTCTAATTACAAATATGTACTAATTAATTGAAGCAGGAAACGAATTCCCTCGCAATCGACTCGGCACACGCAAAATTAAGAGCAGAATTAAAAATTCATATTAAAATCCTTTTTCCCTTCAATTAACGAGCATACAGAAAATGAACATTTTGCTAAAGATTCGACGAACGAAGGGTCAAATTAAAAATTATAATTAATCTCTCTCTCTCTTTCTTTCACAAAGTCAGGTCGATCCTCTGACCAAATTTACCGATCGGACAAATACCCGAACCTCCGGAGAAGGCCGAAAGAAGCGTTTATCCCTGGGCCGGGGAGGAAGCAGGAAACGGAAACATCGTACAAAGAAATTCTCCAAACTAGAAATAGGAAGCCCCGGCCCGGAAACGCCTTAAGAGAAGCGCGGGCCAAGTAACCAGAATAGCGTACCAACAAAGTTGCCCGAATAAATCTAAACTTGCCGCAGAACCTGCCTCCCTAGAATCTTTCCAACAAAAGACTTTTTCATGAAATGCAGATCGTCGCCATCGTTCCGCTTATTCCCGGCAAATTTCGAGCAGACCGGGCTGATTCATCGAGTCGTTTGGATCCGGCAAAGTGCCCGGATAATACCCGTTATGTTATTTCTTTGTGACGGTACATCCATAAGTTGGCAATTTCTAGAGACGCGAAAAGAGGAAAAAGCGAAATCGCGCGAAGGGAAGTCCGTTAACATTATACCTATGCTATTACTTGTCGTTATTCGGTTCCACGTATGCTACAAGTAATTTTACAATTCAGATTTAGCTTTTCGGCGGACTTTTTGCAATTTCCCATTTGGTTCAATTTTTGAATAGGATTTTGTACAGCTTCAAAGATTGCGAGTGCCAACAAATGATTGTTTAATTTATTACGAGAGTTAGTCGAACGTAAACTGGACTCTGTTTATTAAACTTTACATTTCAATAAAATGTTTCCAAAAAAAAAAAAAAAAAGGAAAAAGGACAATTGAGTTATTTTTCTTCATTATTTTCCGTTTCTCTCTATATACTTTCGTCAGAGGATTGCGTAACTTTTTTATTCCAGTTTCGTAGAAAGTACAGGGTTGGGTCAGAAGTCAATTGCACGCTATTTACTCTGCTTCCTCGTTGCTGTTGAGACGTTGTCCTCTTTAAGTGATCGTGATTTCGCGGAACTTTAACTTCTGCCGGATGATGGAAACCACATTTCGTAATCTATGTGGCTTTCTGTGGCTTTTGTGCCTCCAATGGTTACGAACTTAGTAATCAAGCGTTGTGCAATGGAAGATGGTAAGTTTCATTAAATTCTTCTAAAATTCTTTCCACAGTTTCATGTGTCCCTTGAAACAGTTCAACTTTTTTAAGATGGATATTTAGATAATCTCATCTGACTGAGACCATCTTGCATAGTTTAGGGTTATAGGTTCCTTGAGATGGGATAATAAAAAGTGAATATAGAAGAAAGTTGCGTCGAGGAAAGTCGATTAAGAGCAGAGTAGTGGAAGAAGGAGGATGGGGTTGAATATTTCGGGGCGCAATATTTCGATGGCAGAACATTCGGCAGCCGATATTCTGGTGTTGTCCAACGTGGATTCATTGGTATTCCGGACTCTTAGGAAACTTTGCGATAATTCGATGTCTCGACGGCTGCTGCGAGCAGCAACAGCAGCGTGGACTCCGCCATCATCCTCGGACCAAAGCGATCTACGTGACTTTTTCACTCGTCCTATCTCCCTCGTTCTTCAGAGGATCATTTAGCGTTTCTGTCTCTCCCGCTCTCTGGATAGTTGCACCATCTTCGGGTCTTTTGATCCTTCTTTTCTCCGTTTTACGATCAGGCCTGGTTTGTGTACTCGTTTTGACTTTCTTCTTTCTCGTTTTACTTCAGTCTATTACTTTTTATATCTTCATTTTATTTTATTTTATTTTATTCTATTCTGTTTTGTCTCATTTTTTTTTTATTTTGCTTCGCTTTGCGGTTGGTCTGATTTTAGCGGGATTCTTTAAGATTCTGTAGATTAAAAATATTTCAAGGATTCTCAGATCTCTAAATTCATTTACAGCTTCATATTATTTTCTCACGCTTTCTGCCGCCGTCTAAATTCATGTAATTTCACGCTAACGACAATCAGCTACAAATTGTAAAAAAGTGTAACAGATATCGAAGACTACGAACGTATCAAAGTAACAAGTGCGAGAAACGAGATAAAAACACATATATGTACAATATTGTAAACGAATAATTACAGTGTAACAGTTAATTATAGTAATAATAATTGGAAAGGGCGTTAGGAGGATGATAAAAGTTCATTTTCACCGAGTAATGAATTAGTACATTCCTTGATTAAATTAAGCTTTCCATTATGAAATAATCATCGTGATGGTTACGAAATTAAAAAGAGGAATGAGAGACGTACACGCTGTTCTACAATTTTTCGTTCAAACTTTGTTACACGATGTTCGAAATCGCGAATCTCAGATGATCGTACAATTAGTATAATGAAATTCATTATTATCTATTATGCTACTCTCTACGATAAGCGAACTTATTTCAATAACTCATATTATTTTCGTTTTCAGAAGTTCAACAATTACCAAAAAATAGATTACATGGCGTTAATTATCGAGGACCTCGTATGTTCGATATCGTATTTTTATTGTTTCCTACGTAAAATTATTATACTCTAGAAAATTAATTTTTCACGTGTCCCGTTTATCCAATTAAAAATGCTCCTCTATTCAAATAAGTCGTAAACACGGTAGATTACTTAGTTCTCATAAAACGAGATCATAATTTCAAACTCTTTGAAAAATACTGCTTTTACAGTTTCTCCTTGCCCGACCATTTTAACTCCCTTCTTATTTACCCTGTTTCCATCATCCTTATATTCCTTTGCTTTTAACTCCGCTGTATTCCCTTCTGCGTTAAATCACCAGCCAGTCCCAACCGCTTTTATCGTTCCATATTTCAGTAACTGTTCCTCCATCCCTGCTCCGCGGATTCATCACGCCGCCAGAAGCGATCGCAATTTGTCAGTGCGATATCGTCGATGCGTACTCCTTACTGCGTCCTACATTCCATATTTCTCCATCTCGATATACCGCTTCCAATACAACCTAATTCCATCGTTCGTACAACGTGTCAACTTCATCGTTGCATCGCTTTTACTTACGACGTCGTAGATCGTAATCGATCAATTACATCGAATTGATCGTTATCGGTATGCGGTGACGCGCAGCGATCTATAAACGAAATTTAGTGGCCCAATGGTATAAAAAAATAATGGCTTATACCCGGCTTATAGATTCTTTACGACTGATTCCCGATGAATTTATGTAAATTCAAGGATGGTACAGCTTCAGAAGTCTTAGAAGATTCAGCAAGACTAGACGAGAAGTTTACAACATTCTCGGGAGTAAAATATTTTTAGGAAATACTTCCGTCGTTGCACGCAGACTCATAATGGTCCATAAACGAAATTTTGTAGCGCAGTAATATGAAAAATAAAGACCTGCTAGTTTATAGATCTTTTACGTTTATTTTATGGATGCATTTAAGAGTAGTTTCACGGGTGATATATCTTTAAAATCGTAAAAAATGTTTGGGAATTTAATTATTCCTGTTACGTTCTCGAAGTTAATTATTCCTAACGAAAAGAAATATTATTGCTGTTTTTATTATTGAAATTTATTGCTAAAATAATGTGGACATGGATAAGTATAGATTGAAATGATGAATTTGCTATTCCATGGTCTGGTTTCAACATTCCAAAATTTATCGGTAGTTCTTAGTAGTTAGCTAGTAGTTATCGGTAATTCTAAAAATATTTCAGCTATTTAAAGTTCTCAACCAATAAATCTTGACCCTCAATCGCATTTTACATCGCCTTCCTCCTATCTTTCCTCTCTTTATCTTTCTTGAAAACATTCTAGTCGTCTTCAAAGCGTTGATACACCACTAGAACCCTTCCAAGTGGAATTTTCAAGCGGAATTCGCCTGCTTCTTGACAAATTCTTTTTCGCGACACGAGTCGAAGCACAGTGTTGAAATTATCGGGTGTAAATTGAATCGCGCGTAATTTAATCTCCACCGTTTCCGGCCCCGGCGTCGTCGTTGACGTTCGAGCGCCTTTGGCAAAGCCAACACAGTAAAACGTTGAAAATACTAAATACGTTAAATCCACGTGATACGTGATTTTCTGATGCTCGGAACTGTCGCGAATTATATTCTGAGGGCTCTCGATGTCTGAACTTCAAGAACTTTGAACTTTGTAAAATATTAGACCTATTAGGGATTTTGTACAATTCTCACGAACTATTAGAATTTAGAACCGTGTAATAACTCTATTATATTATTATTTTATATTTATATTATTATTAATACCACTATTATATTATTACTTTTATTATATCTAGTGTTAGCGGATAGATGACTTCACGAACTGTGTGGTAGCTTCAACGATTTTATGCTTGCTTGATTTATGAATATTATCTAACATCAAAGAAGAAGCAAAATTTTTCAATAAAAGCGTGATAATTTCTCCCGTTTCGTTAATCCACGTTCCAGTAATCGGCTTTGATCGAGAATGTTCTGACAAATTTTTCTTGTACTTCGTTATCATCGCGATAGCGAAGGTCGCGACGGTGATTTTACAGTTGAAATTCATCTTCTCAGGAGTTTTCGTTGCCAAATGATCGTTGTTAATGGCAACTGCGATCTTTGCTCCGGTTTTATCGAGGTCAGTGATAGCGGCGAAATATAATTAGCCGAGTTGTTTCGCGGGTCGTGGAACTTTGGTTGTAACGAAATTAGACCAGAGGAATCGCCGGAGATTCAGATGCTGTTGGTAACTCGTTGGTTAAGTGGAAACCGTAGTACAACGAGATTCTCTCTCATGGTATGTTAGAATCTGGTGGAAAACGCGATGAATTTTCGCCGTGAAAACTGGACGATATTATACGTCCATATGTAGATTTATGTAGAATAGCTGTTCTAAGTGGAAATATTTTCATATCTTACAAGTAGACAGAGAACGTTAGTGTTGATTCATATTTTTACAAATATTAATATCTTGACCAGAAGTATGTTAGTAACACTGATAACTGGAATAAAAGTATGTCTTATCTTGTAAACGTTGCACGCTCTGTATTTTTCTATTGATATTTGACGTATTTCTGCGTTTTCTTCATAATTGTAGAATTTCACATATTCGTTTATAAATGAAGTGCGAAGAATTTATTTATTTATTGACGACAGAAATCATAGTAAAAATCGGACAAGAGAGAATCATACGTGTATGAGATATAATGTATAGAATAACACGGTGAGAGTGGACAAACAGGAAAAAGACAAACATTTAATGCCAGGTACGAGCTTGCAAGTGTACAAAGTGGAAAGCGTCGATAAACTTGTGTAATGTAGAAAAATATTGTAATATTAATGTTTTGCACGAAAATGTATCATTTTTACTTTTAACATTAGAACGTATATCGAGACGAATTTGACACTGTGCAACGTTAAATCAGTCTATTTTATGAATGGTCGATTTATGAAGTAAGAATGAATCATAAAAATCATAAAAAACAAGGCAGTTTATTCGATACATGTCTTTTCGTTTTCAAATAATAATTTACATATTACCTATATTACTAATTAACAAAAAGTATATGCTACATGTTTTATTCCTGTTAAAAAAAAAAAAAAAAACTCTTAAAATGCCAATTTCATATTACACACGAATTTAGAAATTATCAACTACGTTCGAATTAATTGTTACTTACCAAAACCACTACTATCGCATACCTTCCACATTCACCGTTGAAAATGAACTAAAATAGAATTATCCTGTCTCTTACAGCCAACAACTCGAGTAATGGAATAACCGATTTAACCACTGCCTTGCCATAAAATATACTGTATGTTTCGAATATTACAGCACGATTCTCTTGTACAGGAAAAATCTGGCAATTCGGTTTTTTACGAGAAAATAAATGTCCGCTAACGCAGAGCAAAATCGTATAAAATCGTAAATGGAACAAAGTGGTTCTCTATTCTACCGAATCAGTAGAATGTTCGGTAAACATTAACCGACAAAATTATACCTGTTGACAGTGAAATACTCGGGGCTTTTACCAACGTGGTCCACGTCATTTATCTCGATAATAACTAAACGGAGTAACGAGGTTACGGGAACGTTGCTGTAACTTTGACTGAAAAAGTGTATCGTGTAAATTTATCGGGTGTCGTTTGATTCGTAACGCGATATCGTTACTACGTGTAATAAAGGCGATAGAACAATGAGGCCGTGTACAAAGTACCACAACGAAGCAATTTAATAACACCAGATAGTTGTACCACGGTTGCATTTCGTTCACCGCGAAACGTTCGTAAGTGAAATTTCACGAGCTCGTTCACCGTTTTAAGAGTTGGAAAAACGAAGAGCAAAGACTTGTTAATTGAATAGCGTTCCACGGTTGCATTTTATTTTCCACGAAACATTTGTAAGCCGAACCATCTTCGAATTTCCTCAACTTGATCACAATCGCGCAAGTTTGCAAAAGAAATAAAAATTCGTCGACGATACTTTGTACGAAAAAAATTCCATCGAGTCAGTTTTCAGCAAGTTCGTTAATTAAGAACGCCGATTCGTTTATACGGAATCGAGTTTCATGACACAGGGAACGAAAGAAAAATAGAGAGAGAGAATGATAGGAGAAGAGGGAATTCTGCGAATGAAGCGGTTCATTTATTCTCAGTCGAGTTGCACGAATTTCCCATCGAACGAATCAAAGCTCTGCAGTAATTGTATATAATACAATTATCGACGAAATCTCGAGCTTTGATAAAGTCGAACGCCAATGATTTTTTCCGTCCACTCCCCTCTCGATAATCGGATCATTCGCGACAAGAGGATTCATTTGTTTTTACACTGTGTACGATCGGTCGATTTTCCAGCTCGATCTTGTCCCATTTCACCGTGTGAATTTTTCGGGGCTGTAATTCGATTGCTGACGATACTTCCAAAACAGAATGACACGAGCGAGCGTTTTTCAATGAAAAATGTCGAATTTTGAATCCAGATTCAATAGCGCGAACCGATCGTCCCGTTTCGTAGTCTGTTACACCGTGTAAACTGATATTTGCAAAACGAAGGAGAATTATTTAATAATGTAGAATCGAATTTCACGTCATGGCCAAGAATTCGATAGCCGCGTATTCCCAACTTGTAATTTAATGTTTCGACATGAATTTGTCGGTCAACCGTCGAACGCGGCCAGCCTTTAATATTAAAACTTGGTAAATATTTCTCGAACTGTCGGCAAACGGGTTTAATATCGAATTTTTTGAATATTACAAATCGAACACGTTTCATGCGACGAATCAATCAATAGCGTTAAGCATTAAAACCTTTACACGTATCTCATTGGAAACGTAAATCTAAGAATACTTAATTATTTAATATTTAATTTCTTCAACAACATTCACACATGTGTCTGTTTTGAAAAGTAAAAATCTCCGTGAATTCATTTATCCGTCTAATTCCTTAATTAAACCAACTGCTTAATTAATTGAAAACTAAATGAAGTCGAATTACAAGTTTTTCTTTAAAAATGGCCAAGTGTTCGCATACTTTCTTGCACATTCTTCGTCGATTTTTCAACACACCCCATAATCGATGTTTCCCTTCCTCGACGCTTTGACATTTCACGAGAAGATTCCTGAAACTTTGTTATTTCGAAAGTTTTAACGCTCGCCATTCTTTCTTCCACGACGACTATTCTTTTCTTTCTTCTCTTTTTCCTTCATTCGCTTTTTTTCCCTTCGTTCGTAGACAGTGTCACTAGCCCGACGATAATACGTACAGCGGCATTCTTTGTCGAACAGGGAGGATCGTATGTTTGCCGACTTTTCCAGGTCGAATCGCGAATATCCAGTGGAACTTCCGGCAGCGTAGAAACTCATTTTCCGCATCGACGGCCGGCAAAATTGTCGCGATTTGCTTGCTGGAAAACGGCCCGTAAAAATCTATGGCCGGTACTATTTTCCCTGTACGTTCGGTCGCTCCTTCGTGTGCCGATTCGAGAAATGTTTTAAAACCCAGTGGTCGATCGCACTTCTTGCCGGGTACCATTTTTAATCGTGAATTATGAACAAGACAACGGCCGATCTGTCTTGTTTTACCAAGGAAAGAAAATGTCTAATTATATATTGAATAGATGTTATTTAAACGTTTCGTAGTGATAAGAAAAATAAAAGAACAAAAGAAGAATAGATGTTGCCTGGTCCAGTAATATTCATAAGCGTAGGTGAAATTTCTAAGGTAATTTGTGATATTAATTAGTGAAAAAAATACTACATGTTATTTAAGCGTTTTGTAGAAGCGTGAAAGATCAGAGAAGAGAATAAATTCTTTCTAGCATGGCAATATATATTATTTATTTATTGCTATTATTTATTACTGTTAATGATTTAGTTTAGAGCACTAAATTATTTGAGCTGTCCAGAGTTGATAGATGAATGTTGCACGTGTCTGTTTGGTAATATTTAGCGATACAATTTATCGATTAATGTCTTCTCTTCCGTGTGTCAAAGCAAATATGTTTGGATTTCGTTTCTACGGTGCACTGGAAAATAATTTTCCAATTGTGGGAAATTCAAAGGTACACTTTTACTGCATTTAATCTCTATTTAGAGCTCAATCTTTTCTATCATTTTGATGAATAAATACGAATTTGTGTATACATTCTCGGTTTAACAGTAGAATTTTAATACGCTTGATCATAAACTTTTGTTTGGTATCCAAACTATTTCACGCATATACCTTCTCACGCTTCGTCAGATAAGTTAGAAACAGCATAGTAAAGAAATTCCTACAACAGAAATTAATAAAGTAAAAGGGAGCGATAACGAGAACAGTGTTCCACTTAACATGGACAAGAACGTAAAAAATACAGAATTTTAGAAATAGGTTTTGGGAGATAGCGTGCGTTGCTTGGAATGGTCACGATGTTCCAGGTGCATAATAACGGTGCCGTACGATAATCAATCGATGCAAATTTCTGAATTGCACGGCGCATGGACGAAATGAATATCGGAGACCACCCGGCTTTGCATATCGATTCGATCCGACCGGGAACTCATCAAACGAAGATCGGTCGAGGAGAAGATGAAAAACCTCGGAGAACAATTGATAAAAGAGAAGGAAGGTGGGGGTTGGAGGAGGGTTGGAGTTAACGCGGGATGGCCGAAGAAATGGAGAAGAACGGGATAATAAATTGGCCGTGTGAAATGTGCCGGTTCAGCGTTTTATAAGTTTCCAATGGGGAATAGAGAAGCCCTTCGGGCCACCCTTCGCGAGAAGGATCGTCCTTGATACGCGCTCCGCTCCTCCAACAGAGGTAATTTTCAAGTAATGCCTCTTCTTTGACTTTCTCGACATGTGTCGCTCATCTGCTACCTTCCAACTGGGCGATATTTCAAAAGGGCTGTGATATTAGCTTGTTAACTTTTTCTGAAGATTTCCTGGTAAATTATATAGTCTCGTTGCATCGGTGGCTTGTCTACATCGGCTCACGAAAGTATTTGAACACTTGCCATAGGAAGCTTTTCTGTATACGTGTATCGTGCGTGTCATATAAAACATTTTGAAATTTCATAGCGTAATGGGACACCGTAATGGAGAAATATAACAAGACACGGCTGCTATGATTATATTGGTAAAATTTGAAACCTCAAGTCTGGAAATGTATACATAGATGTAGTATCGTCAATGGAATATACTGTTATTATATCCTGATATTTGTGATTTATTTAGAATGAATGGATTGTACAAATATAGACAGAAAAACGATGGTAGTTTACTATGAACTAATCGCAATAACACGCTACAATCTGGACAGCTCTCAACACAACGGAACCAACGTTCTCTTTCACGCAGACCACACTCTCTCGACAACACTAGCAACACCATATTCTACAAAGCAACTCGCACTCTCTGACCTCTTGGCTTATTCTCTCCGACTTCCAAACTAAAACTGACTGCTCTCGCATATCTTTTGTCTTTCCGTAGACCCACCACGCACGTGTTCCACGACCGCTCGTGGCCAAGGTCACGTAGACCCTTTTTACAAAACTATACGATCGAAGAACGCCTGGGCTCTCGCGACATTGTATGTGGTTCACCCGCTAACTCCTAGGCCTTTTGTCCGCGATACTACATAGATTACAAGATATTTGTCACACATATGTATCTTGGTAAGGAATTAGCGTATAGCACGAGTTGCTATTTTAATTATATAATAAATGTTAAATACGGTCCTACAAATATTAAGGTCTATTAACCTAATGGATAATTAAACTGTTTATGGAGGTATTTCCCTGATCTCTGCGAGAAAGGGTGTCCCACCTTTCGCCGCAAAACTTTGCCAGCATATTCTATAAGAAGATAAGGGAAAGATATTATATAAACGTGGGCTCTGAAATGTTTCATTGAAAAGTTATAACAAAGATACGAAATGACTGGTTTCTTGCTCGACAATACATAGGAATAAATTTTCGAATCACAATATGAGTCCATTTCAAAATATTAAATACGTAGGATTGGTATCTACGGAGAATAGAGAGAATAGAGAATTTTTCCATAATTGTGGCAAATACGTCACAAATCTTTTGCGTTAACACCTGACACGTATTAATTTATATTTGATAAATATAATACTTCCGCGGTTCTCCGCGAGTAAAAATCCATTGACGTGATATCCGATGATCTTGGAGGCCAAGGAATTGCTGACCTATTCATCGTTCAAGGTAAGGATAATCTAAGCTAAATCATTGCCAGACTGATTGACCAGATCAGCGAACTCATAAAGTAAACATTAGGGTTTGTGTAAACATATCAAAATTGGCAATGTGTTCTAATGCAGTGTCAACGAGACACCAGTTCCTTATCATCTCGTATTTTTGCCATAATTCTTTAATGTGGCATTTGCTTATGTAACATCTTTTTTCTTAATTTTACTTATAGAATACGCTTTGCAAAGATTTGCGAGAAGAAGCTGGGACATCCTGTTGTATATTTGTATTAAATGTCTCGAAATTTCTCTATATGCTTCCAAATTAAACTTAGAACATTGTATTACGTGACAAACAACATTGATGAAGCTGAACAGAAAGCATAACATCGTTCAACTTGAACAATTAGAATCAACGAAATTCCGAAGTTACCAACGAGCAGAGAACAAAACGTTAGCATCTATATACTAGGTTGCGCTCGATTCCCGCGAGAATGAAACAAAAGTGAACTTGTCTGTTCGGATTTAAGTGGACACTACCTCGAACGTTCCGCTGGCACAGTCCATCCGCTTTGATCCGATTTGTTTTGCCGTTAACTGTGCGTTTGTTGCAGGACAGAGCATTGAAATTCTATTAGTTGGAAATACTTTCAGTCGGGTCTTTTAAATCGAATGATTCCCGTTTCATCGTTCTCTCTTTACTCGGGCCATTCATCGCGATAATGCTAACAATTCCACCTTCGTATTTCCAAAATTCGCGTGGTTATATCACATTTTGATCGCTTTATCCGATGTTAAATGGTATTCATCCGATAAACACCGATGATAAACTCTTCTTATTTTTCTCTTTTCAGATTTATCGCCAGCGTTCGTTCGATTTTCGCCGTTTAATTTCGGTGAGTATTTAAATCAAGCTCGAAAATAACAGAAATATTAGTTTCATCTCGAAATCATGTAGATTTATGCAAAGCTGTGTATGACTCGATGACATTGTCCAGATTGGTTGAATAATGTGAATTAAGTTGGATTCAAGTAACGTATAAAAGGGAGCACAAAATTTTAATTATAGCATGCAACACATTTATTTACACGCGCATAAATTAATCAGAAACAGATTCAAATTAATTGGAAATTGTTCGTGCGCAAGGACCACCTGTGTCGAAGCTCGTGTGTATCATAATCGATCAGTAGAACGAATAAACTTTCCTATCGTTAGCAAGAAACAAAAGTATCAAACTAAAAAAATGTAATCAGATAGTGTTTGTTAATGTTATTAATAAATTCGTATTACTAATAAAACTCTTATCATCGAAACTATCATGTTGTATTCGTACAATTTCTACTGAAAATATTATTAAAATCATTCACGTTGTTGGAAACTTGTTCGTTCGCGAACTCTATCTTACTTTAATTGTTCTAAACTAAATTTAGTAACGTGGCTCACCGATGACCACGGTGCCAGTCAGCGTGTTAAAATGATTCGAATTCAAACAGCTGAAAGACAGATAATTGGAACGATCGGGACGAGGGTTTATCCGCGTCAATAACAAGTAAAGAGCACGACTTCTGGCGTGACAGAAATCGATTGGGTGTAACTCGCGGTTCTTGTTCCGCGGACCAGAAATTCCCCGGAAATGATTGTTCCTCGTGTATGTTCCGCCAGTCAGCCACGAGATTTATCGCGCATTTTCGTGCCTCGATCCCGAAACCTACCAACGAACCGGTCGCAAGCTTCTGGCGTGAGACTTCTCGTCGATGCAGTTCCGTGCGTCGCCGCTGCGATTCGATAGACTCGATAAAGTCTAAACCTCGCTTCGAATAATTCATACGCGGTTTCGAACCGCGAGAACTTCCTTTACCACCGACGTATAAGAAATTCTTTCGTTTTCGTGGCACGAACTTTGCTCGTTTCGTCTATTTCTTTTTTCTTTTCTATTTTCTGCCTTGCTATTTCCCTCAGTCGCTTCCGAAATGCCACTACTGCACTTTGCACCCTTTAACGGTGCATCGTTTATTTTAAAAATGCGTCAATTTATTTAACAATTAACCATGCTGCGTTCTTTCGGTTATTTTCGATCCAATCAAGTTTCTTTAAAGATAAACAATATCTTCGCGCTGTTTGGATAAAATACGAGAAGAGTGTCATTGGTGCGGATGATTTGTCGTTTCAATTGGAAATTGAGACGAAGCGCACAAAAACGTTGTGAGTTTGTTTTTAGAAACGTTTGTCTTCTGAAATGGTAAAGAATAGATTCAGCGGTATTTTTCACGCGACTCAACAATCCACAGGGTTCCTAAACTTTGCCCAATATCCTTCCTTTTAGTGTCTCGCGTGATTTATCGCCGATACAAGCATCGATGAAAATGGATATTCCGGAGCCAATAAAATCAACTCTGATCCAAAGTAACACTAGATAATGCCACTTTTTTAAAGTCTATGTTCGTGAACTCTGGTGTTATTCATTCTCGTGTCAAGCATGATATACGAGGTATTTTTATTATTAAATTCATCCTGAGACCACCTTATCACGATGAAGCAAGGAATAAGGAAGACAACCAAGAAAAAGAAGAAGAAGAAGAAAAAGCAAGAGTGTAAAAGCGGAGAAAAAACTCGCGAAAAGTGTGCTTAAACGTATCAGATTAAGAGTCTAACTGTAAAAAAGTTTCCTAAGAACGTAGCTCGCGGCACGTAAAGGAAATAAAACTTGGTGCTCTGTTTCTGAAGTGGCCGATGAATTCTTGGCTTCTGTCGAAGGGTGCAGTTTACGACACATTTCTGTCTCGGCGTTTTATTATTTATTAGCGAGGGAGAAGCGAAGACGAGGGTCAAATCTCGTCGAAAATATCCAACGGGGTTGAAGAGCACTGCAGTAAACGCAAAGGGTGCGCGCCCCCTCCTTTTCCTTTCCTCCTTTCTTTCTCTATTCTTCGCTCTTCTTTCTCGTTTTCGCTCCTCCCTAACCAACGCTACATTATCTTTCCTTCGTCCCTCTACCGCCCTTTATCCAACGTCGTATTGTGCGTGTCCCATTGTGCCGAGCCCGCAAGGGTGGGATCCCTCCTTTCTTCGTCCTTTCTCCCTTCTTCCGGCTCTTTTCTTTTTTTCTCATTCTATTTTTTCATGACTCTTCGTTTTTCCGTCTTTCATTTTGCACGTTTTTTTCTTTTAGCTTGTTACGATCACATTTTTCCTCTTCTTTCGTTTTCTTCCGAGATCGCCCTTTGTGCAACAGCTTTCTGGTTGTCTTAGCTTGTCTCTGTACCGAGTTCCCGTTTATTTATCTTTCTACGCGAGGTTTTTCCAATTTCCTTCTCTTTTTTCTCGCAAGTTTTTCTTCACTCGTCTTTAGTCCATGAAGTTTTCCGCAGTTTTATCCGATTGAAAAGCGTTCCTTTTCCTGGTTTTCTCGCGTCAACCGTATTTCGTTAATTAGTCGTGTTTTTATAGAATTTCATTTTACTTCACGCGGCTAATTCTGTTCACGCTTTATCTCTTTATGCTTGTGCTTCTTTTTTCCTACGTTCTTACATTCTTTCCTGTGTTCTTTCCTTACGTTCAAGATTTCGTTCCACTTTTTTATTTCTTCTCGCATCTCCCTCCACTCATATTTTACATTACAACGTATCTAGCCTACACCAATGTTTGCTCTTTTCTTTCTTTCTCTCTCCGGTGTTTTGCTTGTTCCCATCCATTTTTCACTCCGCAAGATCTCTTCTTTGGAGCTTTTCCTCTTCTTTCTTTCGTCTTTGTCTTTTTATTTCTCGTTATTCTATAGTTTGTTCATTGTTCAGCAGCATTTATCTTTCCCTGTTTTCGTTTTGCTCTACGTCTTTCACACTTTTGATGTTTGGTATTTCATTATCTTTTACTGCATTTTCTTTTTCGCGTGACATATTCGGTCTCTTCGTTCGTCGTACATTTTTCCTGTTTTACGATCTTTCGCAATCCTTCGGTATCCCTTTCTATGTGCCAAGAAACTGCTAATATCGTCTATCTCCTCTAATATTGCTCGTTAATTTCTGAAAACCACTTTCTACCATATCTTCTTCTATCAAAATACAAAACCATCGCAAACCCTTTAAATCCCCTAGAACCACCGAGAACCGCGATTTCGATTTGTATTCTCTAGCAGCAATTTCAAATTACCCGAAAACCAAGTTCCAGTCTATCTTCTCTTACACCCTCCATTAAACAGAAAAATAACAGTAGCTGCACAAAGTACAAAACCGTGCGAAACTTTTTCAAGTCCAGCAAGAATCGCGATTTTGATTTGCACCTACTCGCAGCAAGCTCGCATTATTTAAAAATCCAACCCAATACATCTTTCCCTAATGTTCCTCATCAACTTCTGAAAACCACCCTCTGTCGTATCTTCTCCTGTCAATACGTAAAATCAAGCCAAACCCTTAAAAACCCCTGGATCCCCCAAGAACCGCGACTTCGATTTTCCCCGAGCCCTGCTGCATGTTGATTTCCAAGCACGATGGTCCGCGGTGCATAAAGTATGACGCAATCACACGCGCGCCATGCTAATAATAATAAAAAGGGGTGGCTTGGCTAGCACAGCCCAGACACAATGCAACTTGCTGCGGGAACGGCATCGGAGAAACAAAAGATTCAATTTTACAGACGCGCTGCGTGTTCTCGCGCAAGAGGATGGCTCCGCTTGCTAACGAGCCACCCCCTTGGCGCTGCGTGAACACGAAACACGACCACCCCATTTTCAGTGCACAGTGGCACCCCATCGTCCTCGTTTTTCGGCGGTAACGCGCGTTTCCCCTCTTCTGTGCGCGCTGGGTCGAAGACGGAACTTGGGGGATGTTCCTGGGGTTAGACGGGGATTCAAGGGATGAACCGGCTGAAAGAAGGGGACTGTTAGGTCTGGCTGGCGTCGGGCGAGTGTGCGAGCAGAGGAGGGCTGCTGTGGGAGGTTTGGGAAGAGGATGCGAAGAAGACATAAAAGATTAAGTGAGGAAACAGACGGTTAAGCTGTAAGAGCGAGGGGCGAGAATGGATGGAAATTTTTTAGTTGAAAAATGCAAGGAATTATACGCGTCAAGAGAAACAAGACGTAGCGGAAACTGATGCATTAACCGAGGATGTTTACTTATTTATGGAAAATTTGTGGGTGAATAAAAAGTGCACGGAATCCATGTGAGATGAATTCGTTCCAACGTTTGAATACAAGCGGAATATTGTCGCAGAAAGAATAAAAACAAATCAATCGTCCAGATAATTTCCGAATCGAGTTGATTTCCAAATTTTCTTTTAAGTTTCATCTCCGTCCTGGACCAGTAGTTGCTGCGATTTTTCGTCTTCAAATTTCTGGAGACTATCAGAACGTGGTTTTTAAACGCTGGCATATTTTTTCCGAGATTAATCAGAAGCGGTATGACACTGTGGAATATGTTGTTTACGCGGCGTCATCCTGTATATTTTAATTAATAGCGGAAATTGGGAAATGATAACGAGTACCATTAGTAGTGGTACCTTCGTATGACTAGAAAAATTCCATACTATGAAAATGAAACGTAGAACCGTACAAAAGATACTTCATCGGAGAACGTGGATATGTAAAAGTACTTTCTGTAGCCACCGTAGATTCTTCCTGGCGTCGTCAGATATTCCCCTCGGCCGTGTTTCCTGTCGAAATAATATCATCCCCACGTTTCCCTGTTTCTGCTAAATAAATTTCGCTGTTGACATGCGTTCCTCCGTGGCTGACGTTCTCGATACAAAAGTCTCTTTGTCCGTACGACCCTTTTCGCGCACGCAAGGGATGAAGCGCGAGGATAGTTTCCAGTAATTAAAATTTGAGACCAGACAGCCGTTTGACCATCGCGAGCTCGACGAAATAAAACGGCAGGGAGATTATGCCGGGGCGTTTACGTTAAACGCATTTATGAGACGACCAAGAAATTCACTGAATGGCCGGCTAAATAGAGGATGAAAAGGTACAAAGAAATTTTGCTTCGTGGACATATATAAATAGACTGTTAAAAAATAAGGATTCGCTACGGACAGGACATACAGTACTCACCGAGAGGGATAAAGAGTGTCTAATGGAAATAAATTCTGAAAAAGTAATATATAAATGTATATACATCTTATCTTTGATTGGTAATTTAATTCGTTATTTGGTTAATAATCGATAATAAAACATATTTCTGTCTATGGGTGTTTCCTCGGTCGTTTAAATTTACGAACGTTTTCTTTGCTGGCTTAAGGAGATAAGGAAGATACTTGTCAGACACCTTTATCGTATTCGATATATTAGGTTGTCCGAAAAGTGTCTCTCTTTTACAGACACGTCTTTTACAACGACGTATCTTTATACAAACATGAAACCTAATCCGTCAAACGTTGTGATCTTTATCTTGATAGAACAAAATGGATCACAAGTAATTCGATAAAATAATATAAAACGGAAAATGTTGTGCATCCGTTATTTCCTTACAAAACGAAAGAAACTTTTCGGACGACCTAATACGTGCACGTACAGCGAGAAGGAATAGATTCTAACGTTAATTCTGAATCGAATAAAGCATTGAATGCTATTCATAATTTATTATCGTATCAAATTTCGTGAAGAAACAGAGATAGATTAATATGAACGATCGATTTCTTATTAACTTAGAAAAGCATTTTGTTGTTCAACATTAATTTTTCAACTTTTTATCGAAAATTGGGTTGACCAAACATTTGGGGTGAGGTATAATCGATTTTTTTGTAATCGTACATCGATCGTTAAAGCTGTTGTTTTAGGACGAACAGGCAAGTCATAGCCGGATCGTCTATCTCGTCGGATAAATGGAATTGGGTAGTTTGGCCAACTTCGTTCCAGTCGATGGCGACCTGTTCTTAGCAAAAACTCTCAAAAACGGAAGTTGAATTGCTCCCTGAGGGAATCTACACGGTCATCTCACTCTAGAACCAATGACTATAAACAGTCCGTTAAAGAATTTCGATCTTTCGTCGTCTCAGGTTCCGTTTCGTCGAATGGAACGAGTTGTTTCGATTATGGCTGCCATAGTCGCAATCGTTATACGTTGATAATGGCACTTTGATCTCTTCCACCACTTGCTCCGAATATACCTAGGTATCTCGTTCGCTTTCTTCGTTTCGCAATGATATCCTCGGAAGGACAAAAGGATAGAGATACGAAATCGCTTCAATTTCGGACGAAAGCTACAATTCTGTAGCATATACGAAACATATTCAGAAAATGAATCCCTAATTAAGCTATTAAAGAAAAGCAGAAATTAATTTCCACAACCTTTGACGTGCATTGTATTCTTCATACCTTCAACTGCTTTTCTACGTACCTTTTACCATTATCGAGGCAGTTGTCATATAACGGAGCACCGGTTTTTGTGTCCCGGTGTGAGTATAACTTCCGAAAAGCCAGACGATGTGACACAATTTCGTGGAGCCACGACCGTGAAATTTGCGAGAAACAATTATTTAACGATTATATGATCAGTTTTGATGCAGTAATTCGCCTCGACTTTACAATATTTCTTGATGTATTCGGTAGATTAAGCGACTTTAGTTTTATTTGTCAGAATCTCTCGATGTATAACGTTTGAGTCCTCAAATGGTACGCAGTAAGGACGTGCGGGTATCTGGTTGCCATCTTGCCCGCGGTGTGTGGCCTGGTCTAGGTACAGTGTCGCCCGAAATAACACATATAACGGCAAAATAATAATAAATTGACGATGTAAGACATCATTCTTCCCCCAATGGACCGTTTATCTTATTGTTGGTCACGGGTGACCACCATGGCGCCTTGGTAACAGTCGATAGCGACATATTATAACAAGGCTTCGTTTATTTCAACAAACCATTGGCATTCGTTATTTCGTCGTAAACAAAACGTGCAGAATATATTGTTGAAACGTGTAAAAGATATTAGTAAACAGTATTTGCTCATTCTATATATAATAGTAAGGTATATGCACAATTCTAACTTTAATTATATGATTATAAAGCAGCGTTTACGATTATTTTCTAAGGTGTGTTTAGAATAATATTTGTAGATTACCCCTCAAAGATATGGATGCAAACACAGTGCACCGTTAGATGCAAGATTTGTTCTCTTTTGTTTGATGTTCTAATAAAAATGTTTAATTGTTCAATGGGGCACTTTTTATTTCAAAGTACCTTCTATTTATCGGTTATATTGAAAATGCCCTAATTGTCAATTTTCATACAATTTTTACAATTATAAGAAGTTCAAGCGCTGCGATTACCAATTACCAACGTGGCAGTCAAAGTGTTAAACTAGAAGAGGTGTAAGTAACATGTAGGTAAAAGGTCTATTTAATTTTCTACTATCATCGCTTGGATGTTTCTTGACAATTAAACAGGAACGCCAGAGGAATCTGGGCGTTTCCAATGGAAGTTGTAGAATTATGGGCCTACGATGGAACATGGAGGAAAATATGTGGGTTATTTGCGGCACGGTGGCTCGCCTATTAGGAAAAGTTTATCAGAGAGGTGTTGGGAATTCTGATTGCTTCGGAAATTTGGTGCTGGTGGTCCGAGGAACAATTTCGGTGCCGATAAAAGGCACGGTGACGATCGGGGTATTTCGTGGAAATTGCTTTATGGAACACATTGTCGCATTGTCTACCATTTTTAATTAACAATATTTCGTTCTTCATCCATGAACCAGACGATATTTCACTTTTGAATCTAGTCAAAAAGAATCTGTTGTAATTTTTATTCAGATTCAAATTTTTCTACTTAATAGGATTATCTATTAGCAATTTTACTTCAGAGGTAAAGAAACCACGGAATTTAAAATATTTTGAGACATCCTAACATCTTCACGGCCAGTGCGAGCAACTTTGCCTGTCAACGATTATAACACTGCACAAGTTATACAGAAATTATTGGAAAATAAAACATGTAATCGTGGAGCGCAGAGAAAAATTAGGGGGCGAAAATGTATGGAAAATGTAAATTTAGAGGGACGCGCAGCAGAATTCCGCAGAAAGAATAAGAAATTTTTATAGAAAAAATCGCGTGTTCGCTAACAACGAAACACATAAATAATTCCGTGAAAGATGGCCAACTAAATCATTTTTCATATAAAATCGACACATGACATTAACCCCTTAGCCTACACGCTATCTGCCGATCGCGCGAGTCATAGTAAGCAAGAAATTCGATCGCGCGCCGTGCCATTCATCTGTTCAGCCGTGTGCCAGAAATGGTGCAAAATGTATGCTTCTTATGACATGTATATTTAGGGGCTACAGAAAGAATTGTGAAATAATAAACAATGTTTGAGGACAAATAGTGTTTTTAAGACGTCTAGGGCGTAATCGTGATCAATTGATCAGTTAAAAAAAACAATTTATTGTTTAAAAGTGGATAATGAATCACTAGCAATTTGTAAATTACCACGAGTCAGGCACGTAGGTTCCGTTTATGGCACTAATTCTTTACCACGCGTCAGACTCGTGGGTTCCGTTTATGGCACAAATTCTTTACTACGAGTCTGACACGTGGTTTTCGCTTATGGCACAAATCCCTTACAACGAGTCTCCCTCGACGTTACAGGCTAAGGGGTTAATCAGCCATCTCGTTACGCAATTAACGTTAGGACAAGTGCAAGTGCTAATATTTGTGAAAAACAAAAGAAAATGTAAGTTATTGGCTCAAGGAAAGCAAAGAAATCTAATGCTCTCATCGCGTACCTAGTACCTATGAACATCTTCACCGATGATACCGGGGAACATAGTCAATTCAAAGATTTAAAAAGCGTATCGATACGTCATGTTTTCTCATTCATAAATCTAATTTTCGTTGACTATCTATTGAAACAATAAGTAAGAGTGAGAGTTTAATATACAAATCAATCTTGCTGTTTCAATCTTTTTCTGTTTTTCATTTAAATTCGTTCCAAAAAAAAAAAAACTAAGGCCATCTATTCCGGAATTATCCTAATCCAAAACATGCCGTCGTGAAAGCGTTAGAAAAATGAAAAAAATGCCAGATAGGTCGTTTTATCTAAGTAGAGCAGAATAGACGAGTTGGAACGCTGGAATTGGCTGCGAATAAGTTCGCCGAGAACCGAGCAAACAACTATTCTACCTTTCGTGTGGGGCTAAGAATCCAAAGGTTCCTGGGGATGGTGGAAAAAGGGTGATCTGATTTCCACCTGAACGGATCCGCGTGATCGCGTACTCACGATTCCGTTACGTTTATGGAAAGGATAAAAGAAACAGAATGGTTTTGTATTCGATCGAGCTTTCCAAGCTTTATGTAGAGACGGTAAATCCATCGTGCTCTCTCCGATTCGCTGATCTCACGCTTGTTCTGTGAGATAGTGCGCTAGACTGTATTGGCATTCAGGAGGTGAGATGGATGGATATATTTGTTGCGGGGCAAGTGCGAGTTGTTTGGTTGATTCTTGGAACTGAGACGATGGAGAGATTCGTATTCAATGGTTCTGTCGGCTGGATTTTACGTTTGGAGGTGTAAGGCGCTTGCTGTCGGAGATAATATTCTATGAGAACTACATATACGTTAGAAAATATTATTATATCGATATAAATTCTTCTAAGATGATATTCTTTTCAGACGATATAAACGATATTTTCACGTAGAGTCAGACAGGAGAATCTATTGAATTTTCCGGACCTGATTTACCGAAGGAACTAACAAAGCACTTTGTCACGAAATTGTGTACATTTAACTGGTATTAACATATTTTTCAAAGGAATTTTTAGAAGGAAAATCGAGGTTTATTACTTACAAAAGTCTTGGACAAAGTTACATAAATTACAAGACCTTGTTCAACGTTAAGGGAATAGCAAAATATTATTACATATATTAATGTTATATAATATCGAGCTCACTATTTTTATGATTTCACGTAAATATAATTGATGCTTGTAATACTGTGTTTTATATCTTTCTACTTCATTTTTCTAATTTTACCAATTTTATGTTTTACCAATATGTGCCTCGGTACACCCAGAAAATGTACAGACCTAATAATCTTTACTATAATATTTTATATCCAAGGACCGTATATAGGTGTGTAGAGGTTTTTACTATGTTTTATATTTAAGGAGTAAACTTCTGTAATTGTATAGGTACCGTGACTGAATAAAATACAATTTTCGGTACACATTGCTCGTGTCAAACTAACGAAGAAATAACGGAGGCAAACAAGACCGTAACGTTTCTTGGACGACAATATCGTCTCTCTTTCTTTTCATCTCCTCCTTTCTCCCTCTGCTTGTCCCGCTTCATCAGCGCGATAAAGAGCCTACCAAGCGATTCAGCGTTTTACTCGCTGCAACGTAAGAAAACACCGCACGAGGGCAGACAGTGGAGGAGAGCATCATCGATATCTCGAAGCGGGTAGCTTTATCCGATTGCCTGGTATCGCATCGGTGGAGAATTAAGCTTCGTAAGAGGTTCTTGTTCCTGGGACCAATTCGGCGAACGTAGGCAATATTTGTGGAAATGATTCGACCGATATTAGGCACCAATAGAAAAGTATGTCTGCCCATTCTTTGCTTTTGCCTTTTCCTCGTGTCCTTTCAATCCGTATTAATTTCTACGAACGTAGGCGATAAACCGGGAAGAATGACGCTCGACGATTCGAAGGAAACTCGAGAACCGAGGAAATAGCACGCTTTTGTGAGGAAATGATTGGAAAGAAATCTCCCGGGGGACGAAGAATTTGTTCCTAACTGGTCGGTTACGATCGTGTCTTTCGTCAATGGGTGAACATTGAAAGGTGTCACAGAATAGAATATTGTTACTGGATATGTTTCTATGTATTTCTCGCTTTGAATAATACGAATACTATTAGTATTCATATTGCTTGTTAGTGTGATGGCTTGGTAGTATTAGGTAGAATAGTTATCGTATGACTGTTATAACGATCTCTATTATACGTTATCGCGTGAATCGTTCTGAAACCATGTTGATCAACTTGACAAATTAACATTCATATTATAACGATCTTATTATCATCAGGAATTTATCAAATTTATCATGCATCGAGTTATACGATTTTATAGCAAGCCGTCATAAAGTGATCATATTACCGTCGCACGTATAAATTTATCTCTTAGTCAGGCAACCAACTCTGCTTAACTATCATCAAATTACAAACACCACAAACTGTACACATTCGTGTACTCCAAACTTCGAGCACTTTAAACCAAGCAGAAAACCTACTATACTGGTTTTACCATCGCGAAACTTGAACATTCTCCAGATGCGAACCGTAAACTCGTAGTATTTCCGACTTAGAGCGAGCGAGCGAAGAACCAACGAAAGAAGAAAGGAAGAGAAAGAAAGCAAAAGTTCGCCGAAGCTCGTATCCGCGCATAAATCATGCGAATGTGTCTTACGCGGCGAATAATTCACGCGGGTGTCGCCGATCTTGGCCAAATCGGCGGTAATGCAAAGTGACACGCGGCGAAGATCACGCGAGGATTGTGTATTAGCGAGAAAGAAGCCTGTGAAACATGAAGATGCACTATCGGCCATAAATACTACGATATCTATTGAACACATGATAAGTTATATTTATTGAGAAACTCCAACGAATTTTATTTTATTAACTTTGTTACATGCTATCGGCATTATAATACCACAGAATCGATCTGAATCTTGATTCCTTGCATATTCTTACACATTGAATTTTATGCAAAAGTTTCAGGTATTGAGATTTAATGTTACGCTTTTAATTGACATGTCACATAATGATTATGTGAAGGATCAATGGGCAAAGAAAGAGTATTTTAACGAACAGAACCGAATTATATTAAGGAAGTTAACGAATTGTATTAAATAAACTTTCTAACGCTAGAAAATGAAAGAAATAAAAAATATTAAATTTGCATTAAATATTACGAAACGTGCAAATGCTTATGACCGACAGCGTACGTAAGAACACTGGTTCGCGAAAGTATTTGAACGTTTATCATGGAAAACTTTTCTGGCCATATTTTACGTGTTGTATATAGGACATTTTGACATCTCCTTAGCATCTCAATGAGACACGACTTTCTATTTAGCAACAACTGGGTATAAAGCGTAAATAGCTATCTTAAGCTGTAACTTTGCACAATAAGTGCCAAATATGATCTCACTGAATATCGAAGTGTATTGATACAATCGATAATTGACTATTTACATACTTTTGACTATTTATCTCTTTTGCGAAATATATACTTGTACCGAATATTTTATAACTTCTGTTTCAAACTCTACCAATATGATAACGGAGTGTCATTACACTGCTAGCGAAATTTCAAAATGTTTCGAACAATGCACGTGACACATTCATAAAAGGAGTCTACAAATGTTCAAATATTTTGATAAGCCGATACATATATAATACACACATACACACTTTATTCTATTACTGCAAAATGGATCATACATAATTCGATAAAATAATATTAAACAAAAAATGTTATGCATCTGTTATTTCCTAATAAAACAAAAGGAACTTTTGAGACAACCTAATATACAGATATATCTCCAGGAAAGTGTCTCCGTGGTGGAACGTTGTTTTCCGATTTTCCTCGAGGTTTCACGCTTATCCGAATCCGCTTTCAACGGCCGCGACGCTTTCTACAGGAAGAAAAGCCAGCCCGGAGCCATTCCCTGTTTTCCGCTCGAACGTCGCCGGCCAACGAGGACCAGCGGCAGTTTCTCCGTCGAGAGAACAGCCCGCATGTCCTCGCCTCCGCTTTTCCCTGTTTGCTCTTGCACGTTCCCTGATACGTCACCGTCCTTTTCCGTTCGCCTGCCGACAGAAGATTTTCCATCTTTCTCTCTCTCTCTCTCTCTCTCTTTCTCTCTGTCTTTCCGTATTTCGTGTGTCTGTCTGGCTATGTCTCTGCGATTCTCTGTCTCCGTTTAGAAGCACAAAGAGGAGGCCTGGAGAAGAACGACCGGGAACGGGACTGTAGAAGGAGGAAAGGGAATAACTGTTGGGCGACAGCCGCCTGGCAACGTGTTCTCTGAATAGATTAGAACGTGGTAGGAAGTTTGAAGGTTTACGTTTGCTCGTGAACAGGGTAAAAGTGGAAGGCTCGGGCTTTTCGACGTTTCAGTTCTTTCGGTTCAGTCGATTTTTGCTTTACATTCTCGTTTCGGATGTGTTAGCGTTTCAGTACTTTTGATTCGGTCGATTTCCAGTTTTGATTCTCATCTGGCAGATCGTTTTCTCAGTGCTTTTAAAATTCGCCCCAGAATCTTGAGACACTTACTCTTAATGAAACTTTGCTATTTGATGTGAATTTCGTGAATTTCTAAATGCGCCTATGTTTGAACAGACTCGCTGATATAATCGAATGTTCTCGATGTCTTTGCTACATAAAACTCCATATATGGGAAAGCAGAACGCTATTTTTGAAATTCAACTATTTATTCGCGTCATATTCCTGCAATGAATGGACTTACAGAAATATATCATGCAATAAAATTAACAAAATAATTAAGAAACAAAGTATTCGTATATAAATTTATATCTCGGCTTCCTAAAAATCTCTTCGATCGCGTCCAGAAGAGAAAGAATTTTCGTAAACATCCTCCATCTATTCATAATGCTACCGTTAACAAATTTGCAATACGAAATCGACTGTATCCTTTTGCAAAATGTTTCGCCCCTTAACGTTTTATCTGTGCATTTAATCTCCTAACTCCTTTTCGTGCTTATTCCAAGTCCCGTTCGCATGGTATGTACATCACGAAAGACTGTAATCGTTTCAATTTCCATTTCCGTGGATGTGAACGGTGGTGGCAGCGAAGAAACTCGAAGCACGTTTACGGGGCGAGCTAGCTACCCCATAGAAGCGAAGGGAAATTTTTTCGCCGGTCAGGCGGATGGTTAGGTGCAATTTCGACGGCCGACTTCCGCAACTCTCGTTCTCCTCGTACACACGTTTCGTTGGCAGCGTCGTTACTGCCGCGATATTTCTCCAGTCCGGATTCAAAGGAGCAGTCTCGTTCTGCCTCGATTACGAATAAACGAGGAATTTGTCGTAGCCGTGGTAACGAGCAGCAAACGGAAGGGATGAATAAACATGGCGAGAGGTAACAGAAGACGCACGGGACCAGGAGGAAATAAAGATTAAACCGGCGGGGTCACAGTGAAAAAAACAAAAGAAAAGAACACCGCGATTCACGATTCGCACCGTGAAACGCTTCAGGGAACAAGAGGAGAGAAGTATTGTATAAGTTGATGGATATTGAATTGGAGCTATGTGCAGAAATTTCAGTTGTGTAAATAGAATATGTTGTACAGTGGCTCGCAATACTGTTGATAATACGGATACATTAGGCGTATTATGTGAAACTACTTGTTGTATCATTAGCATTGCAACGGGCCACGATTATCATATCATATAGAATAGTATAATTTTAAAAATGTTGAATATATAATAGTGAAATGAAAGATGTTTGTCATAAGCGTAAATTAATACAGTATGACCAGTTGTTTGAAAGTAAATATTGTCTCAGTAAATGTTGCGATTTACTTGCTAATGATAGAACGAATGATCGAGTTTTACCGATATAATCGTGATGATCTGGTTTTGTGGCAGTGCTAATGGAATTTCCAAATGTTTCGTACGACACACGCACTATATTCCTAAGAGTTTCCCAATGTCGAAAATTCGAATATTTTTGTGAATCATTCTTTGCATCGAAGCACCTTCGTAATTAATAGATTTCTTTATCAGAATTCGCTCCCTTTGCCCTCAATTTTATTAGAAAAGTGACAAATACTGGCAATTTCTAGTGGTTTTAATTAATTCGATGGCCATTATAGAAAAGGGAAAGGAAAGGAAAAGAGTAGAGAACGTATTCGTTTCCGGTGTAATCGTAAAGGCTGACTCGCAGCACCGGACTAATGGAATATCCTTGTAGAACGTACGGGCTAGAAGCCGCTGGCAAAGTCACCGGAGGGATACCGTGAATTCGAGAATGCTAATACGCGAGAAAAACCCGATCAACTCCGATGTTTCGCGTTAATCCGGAATTTATGTGACGTCCTCTTCGTCCGATAAACTCGCACTGAACGTGGATTACTTGAAAAATGAAGTAGAGGGAATTAGGAAGTAAAGCGAAGGAGTTCTACTTCTCGTTTTGGAAGACTTTAAGAGAGAAAGTTTTAGATGGTGTTTCACAATGTGCGAAATTTACGTCCTTACGATGTTTGTGCGATATACAACATACGAAGTGTTTCGTGGTTGATAATAAAACGGAAAAACAACCAAAAGTAAAAGTATCGAAAACCGACAAATTCCTGTCAAACAGAAATTCAAATATTTCCACCCAAAGACTCGTGCATTTTTTTAAATGCTTTGCAAAAGCTAAAAATACTCTTTATTCATACGGAAACGAAATATATTTAAGAAAGCGGAAAGTCTGAACACGTAGTTATCAATTATTCTTCTGAAATGGGTAGGAAAATATATAAACAGGATTTCTCTCTAGAAACTTACATGCTTTCCCTTAAATCCGTTACAAAACCCCTCAAAATATGCGGTGTCTTCGCGGGAGCTAGAAATATCGAGGAAACCCAGAAATCCCGGGACGACTGTGAATATCTCTGTCGAATTTCCAGCGAATTCCTCGGCGTCTCATAACGGCGGTGAACCGGCTGTTATGGCGGCGTACAGCTTCTATTCTCGTGTTCTCCGCGAGGAAGACGCACGGCAGGCCGTTCGAGAAATCCGGCAGACGCGTTTTTCGCCAACCGTTTATGCGCGATTGCTTTCGCATAAATTCGTCGAGACTAGGGAAGAAAGGCACGTGTGTGTGTACGTATAAAGCCTAGAAAAGAGAAGAGAAAAGAAAGGGAGAGAAAAGAGATGGAACGAGAATAGAGGGTGGACTTTCTCCCTCGTGGCGCGCGCGCCACTTGCGGCTTTTCCCTTCGCCCCTTTCCGAGCCAGTGGTTTCCGATATTCGAGGAGTTGCCAGCGGCGATAAGGGGAATCGTATTGTTTCGTTCGCGAAAGGAATCGACGGGTCCCTGTTTATTCGACTCGCTGCCGAAGCAACCGGCTGCATCCTGTAAACGCATTATCGTCTCGTCGAGTGTAACGCCACCATGCACCCGTAATTGAAAGGTTTTAATGCACGTAGGAATGTTACCGTAGGGGATGCTGCGCACGAAGTGAAAGGGTGACGGAAATATTACCGATGCCGATGGTTTCGATTAAATTTACAACGCGAAGAATGCGCTTCACCGCATGTATCCGTTCGCTTTACGTGTTTCACGATGTCAATTTGTAAATTGTAGTGTAAATTGTAATGTGAAAAATGCACTTTTTTACAATTTTTGTAACTTTTAAGACCCTTGCACTGTAGATTAACAAGCGAAGGTGTGTGTGTGGCAGTGACATTAAAAAACAATCATTTCGAGTGAATTTTGGACATACTATAACTAGTTTCCTGACAGTTCTTGTTATTGCTTGATATTACACTGTTAGATTCTGAATCTGTGCTAGAAAATACATAATGATCCTCGTAACAATTACTAATCTTAAGAATTTATGTTTAGAAGAATTTATGAATTTACGTTAGAAATCGATGGTTTCATTGTTAAGTGATTTACAACAGACAAAACAGCCCGTATACACGTTATTTCAGACTTCACAGTGTATTCTGTAAGAACCTCTGTCTCTTCAAACTCTTTTTCTCTATCAGAGAAAATGGGGAAAGTAAAAAGAGAAAGAAGAAGAGAACGGAGAGTAACAGGTTCGACTGTTTGCACGGATAATCAGATTACAGTGGCCATGTGCTCATCGCGTTCCGCCATGAAGACAACGGTTGGCCTTTAGGAATCATCACGGTCGTAATAGGATTGGGCTAATTAAAAATCGATATTTACGCTGCGTCTTTTCGTATCACGCGGCTAGAACGACACCCTCGTTTATGGTCCACCGGTCTGTCAAAGTAACGATCCTAATAAACTCTTGCTCGTCGATGTTATCCCTCTGTTGTACCACCATCCAGGAATTTGTTGCTGCGCCACGCTGTAAATTGCAGTTAATTGCCAACTATCATTTACCGACGTGAAATACGCTCAACAACCAGAAGAGTTTTTACTTTTTCATGTTCACGAATTTTTTTACTACGTACAATGCTTCGAGTAAATACCTCGTACCTTCTATAAAGACACAATTGATTATTTAAATATTTTCGTGGTTCGTGTAAAATAAGTGATTGTACTAAATATCTGGTGAATTTTGTATATTTTCTTTCCTTCAAGCTTTACCAATATGATCTAAATAGTCGATTCTCATAACAGCGTTAATGAAATTTTAAAATATCTTATATAACTCAATATATAACTAAAAGTTTCCCACGGTCAGCTATTTAAATATAATACTTTCGTGAGCCGGTGTACACCAAATGTGCCAGCAATGTGCCTCGCCTTCTATCTCTTCCACCGAATAGTATCAGAGGATCCCATTGTGAATTCACCAAGTACGCATTCTCGAACAAAATTGAAACCTATCGAACTTCTAATCTTTCCACGACGATTCCACTCTTGCCTCGTGTGAACCAGGCCTAAAGCGCAATTTCCACATGTCATCGGCCTCTCTGACCAGTCCTCCTTTCTAGCACAGTCGCGTAGAAGAGAGAGAAGGAAATTAGAAAAAAAAGAGAAGAAGAAAAAAATAATCGAACGGAAACTCTGTCCTTTGCCCCTGTGAGAGGCTCGACTGTTCACAACGCTTCGTGATCCTCGACGGGGTCAAAGGTTATCCGGCGGGTTCGTATGCATCCCGCAGCGCGTGCAACGCCGGGGAACGTGACCTTCGATACCTTTCGAAAGATGATTGCATCCGACGAGGATCGTTGAATACACCGGGCGACGAAAGTATCGAGCCGATACGATGACAGAGAGAGGAGGAGAAAAAAAAATGGAGAAGAGAGGAGAGACTTGTCGTGGGACGACGACGGGGCCACCACGTTGATTGCTACATCGCGGTCCACGGATCAAACGGATCGGGAATTGAAACGCAGCTTGGCGTTACTTAGATTAGCTTTGTGGCCGCGGAGAAACACAGCGACGCTCGGATAGCCGATGTGATTGGACTCGCTCGCCCGAATTTCGATGAAAATGAGATCTTCGGATTTATTGCGCTTTGCTGCATTTTTCGATAATTATCGGGCTTCCGGTAAACGCGGTCATATTGTTCTAGTTTGTTCGTATCCCTGCAGATATTTTGCAAGTGAGATCTTGTTACTCAAGCAGCCGTGCACGCGTGGTTATCCAAAGCTAAACTAGAACGGAGGAAACATTCTCGAAAATAGAGGAGCAAGAAGAAACGGGAGATTGAAAATGTCTAGAGACATCTGAGTGAAGTGCAGTCTGATAAAGGAAAAATTTTTCAAGTGAAATGTGGCTGAATGCGGTGCGGCGACGTTGACATAACTGCAACGGTGTCAGGTTTTATTCCATTTGGGGTGTCTTGCTAAATGAGAGAGTAGTACAAGTGCATTTTTCACGAACACGTACTTTCACATTGCAGTGACTATTGTAATGAACAGAAGCATGCAAATCGTTACCATAACTTTTTTTAAGATCAATACCCATCGTTTGTTGTATTCTATTTCCCCTGTGCTCTTCATTTATACGATAATAAAACTCGAGACATCGTTAATTTCACTGTTCATTTCTTCAGAAATGTTCTATCTCGTTCATCCCTCGTTTATCCATAGTCTACGAATGTTTCTAAAAATTTAAATGTGTCTTCTATGTCTATAAAAAATTTCAACGAACAAAGATAATCACATAATGGATACATAAAATATCCAAGGTGACACGAACATATCAAAATCTAATATAACAATTTCCAGTCTAGTCATCAAAGAGCTAAAATTATCAGTGACAACTACATACTCGGTCAAATCAGGAAAAAGCTAAAAAATATTACTTACAACTACTTGCTCTTTAAAATCGCCAACCATTCTTCCTAACTCTTTGCTTCTTCAACACTCTCTGTATGTTTTCCCCCGTTTTACTGTGATACGAGGGTATAAAAGATTCCGATTCGATGTAACACTCCGTAGACACCATAACGTTATACCCTTGAAAGTTTTATTTCCGAAACGTTCTGTATCCTCCGGCATCGTGTTCTATACGTAGTATCTCAAGGCAATCCCGTATCTCCGGTCGTACTCTCTGACACTCCGCAGCACGTTTCTCTGCACTCCGTTACTCTTTGCCAGCCTCCCCGAAACTCCATGTGCTTGTCTGATACTCCGCAGCAGGCTACACTCGTGCAAACTTTCCCATTCTCTCTCTTTCTAACCGTATCGCTTTACACCCTCTTCCCTCATCCCCTTATCACTCGTCTGCAACACTTCGATTTCAACCATTCGCGCAACGTCTCTGTTCATCGATCGCAGCATTCCACGCGCTATTCGCATTCAAAGAACAGAAGGTCGAAAGTTTAGTTTTTATTCTCAGGGATGATGTAGATTTTGGTAGATTTTGATAGAAAGATTTTGATCGACAGCTGTTGTCTTAGGTTCAAAGATCCAAAGAATTGCACTTATCTTCCATCCAAGGAAGACTTTTATGCGATAAATAGAAATTTTCGTCGAGATAAGATATAAAGGAACAGTACGTGATACAATTTTTTCCTATGCAATTGCTATTATATATGTTTGGAATTGTGGACCTTAGTCGCCGAAATAAATGTGTGGCAACACTCACATTATACGTAGAAATGATATTAAAATAGTTTCGGATTTATTTAATACGTGATTTACAAGATATTCGTGGATACACATTGCACGCGTCTCAGCAGTCTTTTTGTCTCACCATCTTCTTTACCACCATACGTATGGAACAGTTGCGTTCTTCTGTTTTACGAGACTCCCACACACACTCATACTCATATATGTGTGCCACTACTACGCGGCTAATTCAGTGTAGCACACAAAATTACACATATGTCAATAATATATTACCCATTTCTAATAAAAATTAGAAGAAGATTAGGCATTAATTAGAAGAAGATGAGAAAACGAGATTTAACGTATATATAAGTACCCGATAGAAGCTTCCAAGCAGATTGGAAGAATATCCAAAAAGCAAAATTTCTTAAAAGCCATTCGACCGAGGGATTTATCTACCATTGTATAAGTATAATCAATGTACTTCCAGCAAAATAGATTGTAATTGATTAAAAGAATATCAACATCAAAATTCCCCGCAATCTACTAAACAGAAAGGTTTAAATATCCCTATGATATCTTATCATAGTTACGGTTAATCAAGCGCTAATAAAGATTTATCATGGAGCAGTAAAAAGTCCAAAAACCAGAACCAAACCCGGATTCGGATACATTGATGTTGTCAGCAAATTATCGAAGCTACGTAACAAGTTCACCGATACTTTTAATGTCTTTGGCCATTCAGTGTCTCGTTTTAACTGTAGCGTCTATTTAACACTCCATGACGTTCTTAACCGCTAAAATAATATTACTAATACTAATATTACTACGTATATAAAAGTGGTCGACCCATTTACAATAAATAAATAATGAATTCATTGTCAATAAAAATTTCGGTAAAAAATGAACGTATCCGAAGAAAATCTGAGAGGCAAAAATTCCTAAATACTACTTGATGGAAGAGTTTTAAACAGCCAACTAGGAAATTAGGGTTGGCGCACGAGGTCGTGGAGCCAAGTGCGATTAACCGGCTTCACGCTTCTCCGCACTGCGGTTCAGGTCGTCTGAGAGTGACAAAGAGAGGAAGGATCCCTTTACGCCGTCTTCTTTCGTCTTCTCCACGCCTCCAGCTGCAGGGGTTGGAAGGTTATCTGAGAGAACGTGGTACATACAACACGTACGCCGACCCCTGAAATTGTCCCCAGGGACGCGTGACCTTCGACTTCCGGCGGAAATTAAGGAAAACTCCGTTGCAGTTTCTAAATGCCGCCTAATTGTCCGACATAAATTTCGCACGCGGTGCTCGCCACTGTTCGAACCAAAGGTAATGGCTCAAACTTGTTTCATGGTTGCTCGTTAAGGGAAATTAGAGTTCGAATATTTTTGCTCTCTTTTATTTTCCCAATTGTTAACAAGCTGAGCCGAATTTTTTAATATTTTGCCTCGATGGAAATATATAATAATCAATTTTGATTGAAATATAATAAGTATATAACAGCGAAAGATTTGATTTTTGAGAAATATATTCCATGTTTGAGTTGGTCTAATTAAAAATAAAATTGTTGAGAATCTCGACGTTGATTTTCTAAATTCTGCACTTGAGGCAACGTCGTTATTGCACGATTTTATATTTTGTAATTATCATATAATTTTAAAATAACGAGATAACGGCTTGGAGAAAAATCGAGCGAAATTACATCCTTCGCGAAGTTTAATCGCAGAAGGTGGATGAATAATTGCAATTAGAACTTCATTACGTGACCGTTTAAAATTGAAGGAATCTTCGAAACGGGCTAGTCGTTAACAAAATATCCTAACCACGATGTACGAGATATTTCAAAGTTTCCCGCGCTTACCATTTATTAGGATATCTCGTAATTTCGGTCGTTTCGTGAAACGTATCTTTATGCTTGTCAGTAGAAAATGGCAAAAGTTTGTTACCAAGTTTTTAATGAAGGTATTACTATTAATATTACACGCGAATCAAATTAAATTTGTATTCATCTTTCTCGTTTTACGTTTCTCGTTTAACCGACTAACCGAAAACGGTGAAAAACAATTAGCTCGGAAACTTTACAATCGACCTATGGTTAAACCATCATTAAGAGAATAAAATCTCGATATTACGGTGGAATAATAATCGGAGTATCTCGTGAGATTACAGTCGACATGATTACGATCGCGAACAGGGATGCACAAGGTTTTATTTAACATTGTGAAGCAATTTCTCACGAGGCACAGTCGCAACGGAATAATAATTCGCAAAAATGAGCGACGTTTCTCGTTGACTCTGTGTTGATAGCCAGCTTCGAATTTCAATCTCTCTGTCACTTTTTCTCGTTTTAGCCGCTCTCTCGTCGTCTTGCGCGCTACATTCGTAATAACTTTCGCGAAATTACGTTTGACCCGAGATTTCGTCGTTTCCCGGAGCTTGTTCTCATCGCGAGCAAAGATTTGCCTCGTGGTAATTCCGACCTATCCTTTAAGTGGCTGGCATTAAGAAACGGAGACTCACTCGCTCTGAGAGATGGTTGCTATTTTAGGAATGGAGATTGAGGCATGAACGGACGGAGCAGAATTTTAGAAGTGAAAAGACCGTTCAGTTTCATAAATTTGGATCCTAGGATTTCACTTGAGTTGAAAATTTTATGTTTCCGCCCTTGCTTCTGTTTCAAACTCTTATCCGTAAGATCCAGTCTGAATTCCAATTTAAGATAATAAAAGTTCCAATTTAGAAACAACGTCCGCGACATTACCGTTTTTCTCTGCCTTTCGATTCGCGTTAATTAACGTGGCTTATAGATGCAATTTAATTCAAAGTTGAGTTCGAGTTACGAAATTGTGTTGCTGGCGCGAACACGAGTTCCAAAATTGAGTTCTATTCTTGAAGGTAAATTGGAATTATAAGCTTGAATTCCAAAAACAACTTCGATTTCAAGATTAGATCCGAGTTGAAAATATGAATTGCAGTTCGAAAACTGTACTCCGAGAACTTTAACTTCCACGAATCGATTGATCGCGTGAAAAACAAATTCAATGAATCAAAAAAAAAAAAAAAAAAAAAGAAAGAAGAAAGAGAGAGAAGAAAAAAGGGAAAGAGGGAAAAATAATGGAAAATGCATTTGAATGATTTTCGATGCGAGAGAAGATGAAACGTGCTTTCGAAAATGCGATTGCGATCGACGAGCTGAAACGATCCAGGCGCGATTCGAACAACGTATCGTTTTTTATACCGCTGCTGAATGGTTAATGTGGCTAAATTGGGTCTGTTGCACCCGCGAAACGACTTTTATTGCAGTGCGTTAGCATATGGTCGGCAGCATTTCGATGTAACGGTGAAATGCAAATTACTTGATTTTTCTATGCAGCGTATTCGATCGGTGAACGATAGACGACTACTATCCGATCGATAAAGCACCAAATAGCATGCGTTAAATGGGGAAAGGAAAATCCGTGCCAATGGTGGAAATGATACGATTTTAGTCGACTCACAATCAATGTAAAAAGTTTAGAACAAAAGCGGTGTCGATACTGTATAACAAGATACGAAATACATCGAAGAGTTTAGAGCGTAATTTTATTCTAGAAGAGAATTTTTATTAAATCAATTTACCGAGAGAAATTTTAAAAACAAACAAAAATAGTTTCAAAAATAAATAAATATAGTCCGGTGGCAAGACACGTGGCTACTGTTAAAAATATGTAACCATTTGTTTATTTTTTATAAAATGTTGTTCAGTTATTGCTGTTATACCAATACCATGAATAGACGATTCGATAGATTACGTTATGGAAATTCACAAATGAACGTAAAATTATCAGATAATTCCGAAGATATAAAGATAACGATAGCCAAGAAGAAGAAAAAGACGTTCAATCCATTTCTCAACGAAGAAGTGAAAATTTATCGTGTAATATAATCGACCAAAGTACATTATCAAGATGTGACACTGAATGATATACTCGGTGCATTGTATTCTGTTGGAAAAACAAAAGATTACGATTTATATGCAACGATGCTTTTACATATAATATATAATACGTAATATCACAACATAGCATAATATTCGTACATCACACAGATGACATTTAGTATATTATATTTGATATGTACTAATTATATTTACCAATTTCATTCAACAATTCTACAGATTATTACACTCGATGGATAGTGATGCCACGCATCGAAATCCCTGTGTGACTGCGGAGTGACGGATTACCGTGTTTAATATCCTGCCTGATCCTGTTCAGCGGAATTCCTATTAAACTTTGAACCTATCAATAACAGTGTTCGGCAGATCTATGTAGGTACTTACAAATAGCGATATATGAAAATATTGCACTATAGATTAACATGATAAGTTATACGTATGTAGTTTAAGATCACTGAATCGGAAATACACTCGTATTACAGCAGGTTCGAGTAACGATAAATATATTGAAATATTACGATCATTTGCCACGATACTTGATACTTCCTGTGTCTTTCTCTATGTATTGCATCCGAGTGTTTACACGCGGTTGATAACAATTGATAGTACAGATTGCTTACAAATTTACTAGATACAAGTATTTTTGGTGACTTAGCTAAAATTGTATTTTTCGTTTATATATTTCAAATGTATGTAGTATCAAAATAACCTAGAGCAAGGACAAGAAAGAATGGTTTATTTGAAGTTTAGTTTTATCCGTACGAGCAATACCCAATACAAAAACTGACTACAATATCTTCGTACGTCTTACTCCGTCTGTCTCCTCAGGTCAAAAATTGTTGACTCTCAACCCTGGCATTCTTCTCCCACTCCTTTACTCATTTAGCTTTGACGTCACCAAGGCACACACTCTTAACTACACTCTCTCTCTCTCTTTCTCTCTTCCCCAGCACTCTTACGATTCTTAGTTTATACCTTAGATTTACGACTTATACTATCCCGAGAAACTCGAACTTAAATATACAGGGTGGTTGGTAACTGGTGGTACAAGCGGAAAGGGGGTGGTTCTACGCGAAAAAAGGAGTCGAAAATATAGAATAAAAATTTTTCGTTTGAGGCTTTGTTTTCGAGAAAATCGACTTTGAATTTTCGCTCGATACGCGTGCACTCTATCACGTCTCGTTATAACGGATCTCACTGTAGATCGTTGTCTCGATGGATATTATCGTAGTTTAAGACCAAGCGTATACCCCCCCCCCTTTTTTTTCGATATTACATGTATTTATTGGTTCACTTTGGATATGAAGTAAAATCGATCGATGTTAAACGAAACGATTTAGATGAAATTACGGGAACGACGCGGAGTAAATAACGCGAGGAGAAAATGATAGATGAGTAGAATGAACGAATGGCGAGAAACTATACAGAAGGGATCAAATGACACGGCTTAATAAATAGACAAACAAACAAACAGGAGTCGCAATGAACGAACCGACTAATTCGTATTGGCGTATAGCGATCCGTGTTACGCAAACATAGAAAATTCGACCAACCTTTTGATCGTACTCTCTCTCTTTCTCTCTCTCTCGTCGTTCATGCGATTGATCGGAATCGTTTGTAAGTTTACAAGTCAATAGAACCGAGTATTACACGTGGGTTCGCATTGAAACGTATATAATAAGCAGAATTGGCGGCGGTTTGAGTGCGATGATCGTTAACGTCGAATTGCGATCATCGTTATATCGGAACCCTGTGCACACTCGCTGCATAAATATCACGATCTGTGTGTCGTTGATTCGATAAAACTGCCACTACGGCAGAAGCCTCGGTTAATGGGCATAATAACCTATGGATCCATAGTTCAATAAAACCACAGCTGTGTGAAAGCGCCATGGGTAATGCACACGGTTAATCTGTAGGCCCCATAGTTCAGCAGGATCGCTGTGTTACATGCACTCAACGCGTTGCAAGTCCGGCAATATACATATATGTATAGCTCCGCTGTGTAATAGACACGCTGACGTTCGCGTTTGCAGAAGAAACACTGTCACGTTCCCACGTATTTAATACACGGACCGCAGACCTGACCTGTTGGTCGACTGGTCAGCGTAGTTTGTTTCTGTGTACACAGTTTGCACCTACGTCATATGTACACAGTTGTGACTTGTATGTTTTAGTTCCTCAAAGTATACAGTTTGAACGAGAAATAACGAGATCGCCGACGTATTCGTTCAAATGCTAATCATATTTGGGAAATCGTTCATTTTCTCCAAGACGAGTTTCCTTGATGCGAGTGTACCGCTGAGAATTGTTAATCGACGAATTAATAGATTTTTGCAGATATACAGTGGCTGAAAAATGCATTTGTATTCCGTTGTATTTATCGCGTATGTAGCTATATTCTAATGAATTAGGTGAGAGCGTATTAAATTTCGTGTCATTTAATAAGAGTCTCGCGTGGGTTAAAAGTTTTGCTGTGATTTCGTACGATTGATTTTCTCCATTCACGCTGAGACACGAACTTCTAAGTTACTATATTCCCCGAGTACGAAGAAATCACGTGGATCTTCGTTACGGTGTCGGATAAAGGAAAGTTGAGAAAGTAAGTAATACGAACAGAAGACAACATAATTCTAGAAAATGGGATTACAATTGACGAGGACAGTGAATGGAGCAGATGATTGTTACCAATGTGGTAAGGAAATAGCGAGACGAATTTTTCAGCAACTGCGTGTACCGAACAGTATCTTTATTAAAAATTTACAGAAGTAAAATGATATTGAAAATGACTTTGAAAATGACTGAAAATACGAACAACGTAACTTCGGTACAACACGTGTTAACTCTGCATCCCGACAATAGTTCTTACGGTACGATCAACTTGATCTTGGCAGAAAAAGCTTTTCAGAAATATCTCGACGATTTCTCTTTGTTTTCGTCCAATCGAGGTTTCTCTTTGATTTCGTCCACTTGATTTCCTCCAATCTTCGCTGAATCGCAAACTTCTGAATTACTAAATTCCTCAGGTATAAAGGCGTCGCGTTGATCCGACAAAGAAACGAGCTCGTGGGTCAGGTGTCGCGATTCTTATCATTTAAGTCCGGGCGGTAATTCCTCATAATTAGAAGGTCGACGTGCACGGGTGGTTGTAGAAAATCAGGAAGGAAGCAAAGGAACCGACACGGCGGTGAGATAAGGCGTGGGACGACGAACGAGCGGAGGCAACTGCAATTTTGCGGTACACGTGCTCTCTACTCCGTCGTGTTGGATCGATACACACCGGGTGAACCGAAGATACTAATCTCCACAGCTCGAGAAACTTTTTCTCCTCGTACGGGTTGATTCCTGACTAGCTTTTAGGCGATTACCGAGCCGTGAACGATATTACGAGGTGGCTATGCTTTACATTTTTCCATTTCATCTCGGAATTTTCCTCTGCCCCTTCCTCAATCTTTTGTTTTCTTACTCCGTTTTTCGTGTCTCTCCGATTCTTCTTGCTAGAATTGCATAGAAAGCTAGATATTATTAATTTCTTTTAAATATCGTGGATATTCTGTAATATAGATATTCTATACTTTGTGTCCTAAATATTTTAAACATCCTGAATATTCCAGATGTCGTCGGTATTCCACGTTCTACATATTTTAAATTGTAGGTAAGTGTATCCTAGATGTGCGTGTTTCGAGTATTTTATATCCAAAAATTCCTTTAAGAATTTTCAATGAAATTTCACGTCGTGGATACTGTAGATAATCCGAATTATCCTCGATACTTTAGAAATATTTTATCCATCACCGTATTCTAAGTATTTCTCAAATAAAACTATATTTTAAACGCGCGTACTCAAGATGAGACTAATTGCAGTAAATACTCTGTAAACGTTACATCTACAATCTCCTGTATTTATAGATAAAAATTTATATTCGTCGTAACTATTTAACAAATATTTTACCCACAATCTTCTCCAATTTTTTCTATACGCTTCGAATAAAACCTACAAATACCAAATACTACGAGTAATTTGAAGCCTGAATATTAAGAATGATTTATATTTTCTTCCATCGCGTTTCTTCCACCCTGAAAACATTAGACTCTCAGTCTTGACTAATCTCAGAACATTTCAGCACCGTTTTCAAGCCTCCGAAACTGTTTCGAAACTACCGAGACACTTAAAATACTCATTTTCATTCGCTCATTTCGAATATAATCCAGCTTAACGCGAGACGTGTCCGCGTCGGACCAGAAATTTCGAGAGAACAGAGGCCGAGGGCACCTCGATAAAACGACAGAACCAGCGCGCCGGTTAAAACGCGAATTTTCTAATGAAACAACGTCGCCTTTGCGCGCCTTACGAGACCGCACAGACTTACCTAAGACAATATATACTCCACCGCAGGAAAAATTCATAGACATTTTCAGACGAACGCTCGTTCTTACTGCGTTTTAAACGCTGCTAGCTTACCTCGAGAGGCTGACTTTATCGTAAGCCAGGAAACTTCTTTTCTCTCCTCCTCCTCTTCTCCTCCTTCTCCATTTTTCCTTTCTCCCTTTTTTCTCTACCTTCTTGTTTCTCTCGTTTTTCGCTCTGAATCGTGGCACGCGTGTCTGCTTGCCATAATATCGCGCGAAGAGATTCGTTAGACGGTTTTCGAGTGTCTTTATGATTGTACTTTTTATAGTTTTGCGGCTTGGATTAGGTGTTCCGTTCTCTGGTTGGAAGTTTCCGGCTCTACTCCCCCGCTGAGTTCTTCCGGCGCACGTTTTATCGATGATCGTTTGCGGGGTTGTTAATTGCGCAATATATCTGCACGATGTTTTCCAAGGGGTAGTTCTTGGAATAACGCACTTTAATGTAACCATCGTTTGTGATTATTCTCCCTTATTCTGTCATATTTCGAACATACTTCAACGCACATACACGCATACACATATATGTAATAACATAAATTCGTAGGATAAATCAGACGATCGATTCTGGAAAATCGAGTTTATTTTGGGAATAATTCAATTAAATACAATTAACAGTTAATAAGAAATCTACTACAAACTTTACCTGGGAAATCAAGACTCGATTTTCTAAGTCCTAAATTACCGTTCTTCTCTCGTGATCTATTCAGCAAATGACTGCTGGCAAAACAAAAGAAAAATAAAAACGTCGGTTGACGGCTAGTTTGAATTCTATAGAATTTACATAGATATACGAGTTCAGAGCAAGTATATCGTACGCTATTCCACAAAATTAAAGGATCACTAAGTTCTGATGGAAAAATCGTCTATTTACGAACTATCGTGTGGCTTGGCGAGGAAAAATCGCGAAGAAGCGGCGGTCTACCTGAATTCATTATAGAAGGTGAAGCCTGCCTATCTCGCATCCTTAAACTGGCTTTTACAATATTGATCGAAGTATAACACTAACACTAACTCTTTATACTGGGCGAAATTCCTTCTTTGATGCCAGCAGCAAAGTATCTTGATAAAAAGTGCCCCGGTACTTTTTCACGTATAGAAAATATTTGACAACGACAATATTTCTCATTTGAGAAATGAAAAAGAATTGCAAGTTATAGCGCGCATACAGAACGCGGCACGTTTTGTGTAATTGACAAAAATATGAATTATTCTGTCGGATGCATTTTTTATGACAGGTTCGTATGGACGCGTCGTTGTTAATTTTTCTGATTGTAGCGAGGTAAATAAAATATTTGAAAACGAGATACGCAAATATAGTAATTACTTTACGCAGAGTAGGCGAAGGGGGAGCTGCAAAAATTGCGACTGCATGTTGATAAAGGAATTTATCGTTCGTCGCGCAAAACTGATATGTTTTTTTCGAGGATAAATGCGTTACACTATCGAGTCCAACATCGTCTATTATTTCTCCGGACGAATAATTAAAGCGCGTTTTTCAGTTATCAATGGTAATTAACGAAAACTTCAAACCGTGACAAAAACAGCGGAAAATAATGACGCGGTATGAGTGCTCGTGTGTCCACAAACCCGGTGAGCCATGAAAAATACCTGCTATACGAGAAACGCGCATCATCGCGTTTTATTATCTTTCTTGTACGCACGAAGAATTGCGTAATATTACTCTTTTCTGCGATTAGTGCCTCTAGATTTTGTAGCTTCGTACTTATGGCAATTTGAAGTTGCTTAAGAATGTCGATAATTGTTCTATTAACAAATTTTCCAATTGCGCTGTAAATTCATTGGATAGGAAACATCAGTCTATCAAAAGTTTAATCACATCTATCTAATTGCAAAAGAAGAATCGAACAAGTGTAACGCATTTACGACACATTTGCTAATTGAATGCCCAAAGTTTCAAAACGAAAGGCAACAGCGCAACATTCCAAGCAACCTGAAGACGATGCTAAGTAAAAGGGAAGAAGTAGAACGGCTCTTACAGTTCCTAAAAGACACAAACTTGCAAAGAAATAATGATCTCACGTATATAATCAAGTGTATAAATATACCTAATACAATGCGAGTATCGTACATATTTATGACCAAACAGCACCTACTAATCTAATCTAATATAATAATAATAATACTAACCTAATATAATATTCTATAAATTCATGGAATACAATTGTAGTCGCTAATAATCCTCGCAAGTGTGGATACCACTGTAAATAAATAAATTGAAAACGAATATTTCGTTATTGTATCTATTGATAATTAACGGGAAATTTTGAGAAATTGTAAATTATTTGTCGAGGTTGACTGATAAAGGAACGAGTGGATGAATTTGTAATAGAAAAATATATTAAAATACATATAGGTATAAGTACAGGTATAGTGTATGCTGATCCAGATCCTCGCTTTTACAGTGTTACGATACAACAGAGGAAAGAGAGCACGTTCATATATTTATAGCAAAAGACATTAGCAAAAAGTTAAGCTTGGTGTGTAGCTCTAACTGAAGGCTACAAGAAACAGCAGTAGAAATCTACTTATAGCTCTTTTGTTTCTAGATCTTCTAATCCAAAACAAAATTTATATTCAAGGGCACAATAATATGGACCTCTCGTTATTTTGAATTTTTTCACTAAATTCTATTCTCTTCGTAACAGCGGTCTCGAGTTCACGGGTATACAAAAGGAAAGGTGTAGAGTTTTTCTTGAAGTAATTACTTCAACATTATTAGCCAGAAATATTCACGTAAAAATTTTGGACTACTAAGCAACAAAACGTCGAGCATGAAAAAATTTATTTCATTCGCTAAATATGTGCTCGATCTATCTCGACTGTTAAAATCAAACGAATCGAGCTATGTATTTGAACTGTAATTTTTAACATTCGTGTTAATAATTTCGATTCGTTTTCAAATATTTACCTTCACTCTTCACTCCCGTTTATACTACGAGAAAAAGAAACGGAAGAGATTTAAGAAGAGACGAACGAACGGAACATTATAGAGTCCATATACAAATACGCGATTTGTCGAACGTATTTCACTCACGCGCATGGAATCACTGCGTTTCCCTGTTCTCGATTCAATATTTCCCTCGCCTTCGTGCCGATTTCTCCTCCATACCTGCTCCAACCTTTTCCCTATCCCCTGTGTTTCTTCCGTACTGTCACCCTTTCCTCGCGTTCTCCTCTCTTTCTCTCTCTCTCTCTTTCTTTCTCTCTTCTTTTACACTGCGTAGAACAGGATGCAGACGAGCTGGACGAAGAATTCGTCGCACGTCGTGCCGCAGACAGGCTGCGAGGCTTTTCAGAAACGCATTTGCACATGACGAGCAGTCGGCGAGGCAACACAGAGACGACAAGGGAACCGACCAGGTGGTTTGATAGAGAAAACGAGACGACACGCGAGAGCAAGAACGAGGGCGAACAGATCAACGGTGTCTGTCATCGAACAGACGTCATGGAGATGGCGAAGAGGGTGGAGAACGTTTTCCTTACGCATCGCCGACAACCGAGCACTTTCAATCTGGGATTTTTTGTTGGAGCCTTCGTTCTTGCATAGAAACGAGCACAAATTTTCATACGATATCCCTCCACGTTTGTTTTGGTGTTTGTTAAATATTGCTGTTTTTTAGTTAAAATCTCTTAACAAACAATTTTTCATTTTTCATGACATAAAGGGCTTGTAGCAGTAAGGAGACAGCATTCTATGTTTAGATTATAATACTTTTCAATTGGACGAGATATTTACAGAAAGAGAAACAAAGATATAGGTTTCAAAACGTTATTTAATTTTCCTAATTAATTAAAATTCCTAATCCAAATTCCGTTGTCAAAATTCCAAATCAGTTTTAAAATTCCAAGAAATCATCCACTAGAAATATTCCTTTCCCAAATCAATAAAAATTGATTAGTCTTCACGGAAAATAGGTGAAACAGAAACAGGACAAAGACTTGCTTGCTATAATACGTTTACTTTTAATTGAACCGAACTCTAACTCTGCTCAACTGTACCAAATCTGTTTCCCTAAATCTGAAAGCGGAGAACATTGTCCTGTGGTTCTGACTATTGCAGAGGATCTGTCACGAAGCAGACTGAATCATAACTTTTGCCGAGAAGTGATGCTTTTGTTGACCTTCATTTTTATGAAATTTAGTTTTCTTTGGCGGAGAAGAAAATTAAGAATGGTTGGTGTGAAAAAAAGAAGCGAATTCATTAGGAATTATCTCGTCTTCGTTCTCTTTTCATTTAATTAGAGCGGTAAAATGGAGAAGATTTTTGATTCTTTTTGGGAGTTGGGAACGAAGCCCGGGTAAATGAGAAACTACGGCCAAAAGGGTAATGAGCACGACGAACGTGATAAAGCGCGGCAAATTCGGCGAATATCGAGTGCACACGCGATCTTAAACGACAAATGCAGGAAATTACGGGCAAGCAATGTGTGAACGTTGGGAAAAATAATGAGAACGCAAATACGATGCGTCGAATCGAACTAAATCATTAGAATTGGGAAAACACGGGCCATTGTAAATATTTAATTGGCAATTTATCTACCTGTGTCTCGTTTGTTATTTAGGTAATTACGTACAGACAATAAACACAGGAAATAGTAATATAAATGGATAAATGGTTTTCAACAAACAACAATATTTAAAAAGAATGTCTTCTAGACTTTATTTATTCTTAATTATGTTACACGAATATAAATGGATAAATGGTTTTCAATAAACAACAATATTTAAAAAGAATGTCTTCTAGACTTTATTTATTCTTAATTATGTTACACGAATATAAATGGATAAATGGTTTTCAATAAACAACAATATTTAAAAAGAATGTCTTCTAGACTTTATTTATTCTTAATTATGTTACACGAATATAAATGGATAAATGGTTTTCAACAAACAACAATATTTAAAAAGAATGTCTTCTAGACTTTATTTATTCTTAATTATGTTACACGAATTCTGAAAAGCTAACATCAAAGGATATCGAGTTTATAGAGACAAAGTCGAACTAAACGCAATTACGTTATCGAACGAACACAATTATTCGATATCACAAAGAAACTTATATAGAGTGAGATTTCACTCATGGTAGTGTTTGAAGGTCACATTTAACCTAGACTTTGTAGTGAAAGATGTTAAAAACAGAATTCAAACGATTCTCGTTGCAACCAAGGAAATTACAAAAATCAGTACGACCCTCAAATAAAAAAAAGGGGAAAACTCTCGAAAACAATACAAAATACATACAAGAGAGTCCTTACAGTGGAAGCGAAGCGATGTAACTCGTACAAAAATGGAAGAAATACCTGAGGAACGGAAAAAAAGGATGCAGAAGCCAACCGTTGGAGAAAAGAAGGGAAATTGAACAGAAAATCAAAGGAAACGTAGCAGGGAAACTTCATAAAGCGATCGAGTTTAAAGGGAACGAAGCTCGAAAGGATACATTATATGATTGAAAGGAGGAAAAAAAAATAGAAAGAAAACAAAGTAACAACTGTTGGGAAGCAACATGAACAAAAGTAGTCGGATGAACAACCAAGCGGAAAACAATGATCACTCGAAACGGAAGATAAAGGAGCAAGCCAAAGACGACCGAGAAGATAATCGAAAAGTGAAGGGCTGAAAGGATGGCGACGCTGTGGATTACGAGACAAAGAAAAATGAAGGATTCGCAAGATAGTTCCTGGGAATAATGGTGGAAAATTTTATGGAATCGCTAGGCGTAATTGCAGGCATGCGCAGCTGAGGAAGCTGTGGAATTATTAAAAGGGAGAAAGATGGAACGAAAGGAAGGAAAGAGCCGAGAGATTAATGCTGTCACGTGAAAAGCTGTCAGAAATCGCGATGGCAGACGTGAATCGAACTTTCCTTACTCGCTGTTCTCACAGGAACAGTATTATTCTGTGGAGAACGTAATTTTACTGTGAAAATCCTGCGTTTCTTCGTCGCTCTACCGTCTCGTTCTGTCATGAATTAATATGATATAATATTCTATGTGGTTCGCCAATGTTCTTGAAGATTCTTTTCTTTCCTTTGCAGATCCTCGACGAGTACCAAAGAACATTTGTTCGAACTATCGTTATAATCAAGAACAGAAATTAAACAGGTAAGTGTGACGTTCATGTTGTGTTTTATTAGATCCAGGATTTGTTTAAGGATATTCACAAGGAGAATCGTCATTATCGGTTCTTCTTCATATGGTTTATTTAGTGATAAAGTACACTGCTTTGTCGATAACAAGTTGAATAGTGATTTTGCTGTTTTACATAATCTTTTACTTAAAAGTGTTGGTTCTTTTGCTTCAAGGATTTTTAAATACGTAAAATAGATGTTGACGTAGGTTATTGTTAAATATAAAAAATTCTCTGGAGCCAAATATTACACGAAACAAAAGAAGAATCAGAGATTGATGTCATTAGGTGCATGCTTGCAACGATTTCAAATATTTCGTTAAAGAAGGAAAGACTGTAACACATTTCCGAGTTTAGTGACATTATAATATAATACATAACAGTAGACAATTTCCTAAGAAATATTCAACAGGTATATCTTTCTACTAGCCATATCGAAACGAAAAGGGATCTCAAAAATTGAGAATTAAAGTCATATTTTGAAAATTATATTTTGGAAATTAAGACACGTAGGAACAAATTTTTCTCTTGTACTGTGACTCTTTTATCATCCATTAAATCCGTTTTCATTTGAAGATCAAATGGCTATGTCTCGTTATTTGTTCGCGAATAATTCTACGAAAATACAGTAAATCCAATTTAACGAACAGAGTGACAAAGAGAATACCTTCGATTTTGAAATCTCGATTCACCGGTTATTTGCTTGTTCATAAAAGCGCTCGATCTACGAATACCTCGATCGATCCATTCCCTCCACCGGCTTATTTGTCCTCTGAATTTGGAAGAACGTTGATTTGTTTGCCTCGCGATACCCAAGAGCTTTGGTTCCACGACGAAAAATAAATTTTTCCCATGGTCCGCTGATAATCAGATTAATTAGCTGAGGAACAATTTCGTGCGTTTGTACGACGAGGCTGATCGAATTGTTCTCGAAATCTTCTCGCTTTGATACTTGAAATTATTACCATTTTATTTATCTTTAATATACCATCAACGAGATCCTGTAATATAAATTAGACGTTTGATATCAGTATTATTAATTATTATCTTAATTAAAGGGAATTATTTACATTGAATTTATGAAATATTTGAGAATTAAATGAATTAAAATTCTCTTAAACGTGGTTGTTTTAAGAAATTCTCTGTCGAATGTGAAAAAGGAAATAATCGAGATTTCCATTTCTTTGTTGAAACGGATTAATAAGAGAGATAAAATGAAACGTTCTCGGAGCTTATTATACAGTTAAAATGTCCGATGGATTTAAAGAAAATTTATACAACGTAATGGAATGTATTAATTTATAAGAATGAAAGAAGTAATTAATTAATAGGAATGTATAGAAGTAATTTTTTTGCATTTCTACCAGAATCAAATTAATTTTTTCCCTTTTATTTTCTCCAATTTTCTTAGCTCGCGAACATTTTCCCAAGCTGTGTATGCAATTTATTCGAGGAGTACCGAAAATAAGCGAAGTAAAAATTGAAAATAAACGAAATAAGGACGCAAAACGTAGACTGGAAACGAGGGATGGGCAAGCAATCATCTTTAAAGTCTTGCTACTTCGTTTTAGTTTCTTCGGAGCGGTTAAAACCACGATACGATTCCCAAAGGTCTTTACAGCAAAGTTGCAATCCCTTTTTGGACGCGAATTCGGCATGATGTATCGGCAAGACCTGCACAAGGATGTATTATTCATCGACGCAGCCATCTATCTCGTCATTTTATCTTCTTCCGTTTGATCCTTCCTTCTTATTTTTGCGATCGAACATGTTGGAACTTCGATAGCCCTGCTTTGCATTTATGAGTCCCGCTCCTGCCGGAGTTTCAGCGATTGATGCGATTTTAGCGACCTCACGGAGGAACCAGGGGACGATTTTTCCTTGCAAGTTATTCCGATCGTGTGTCTCGTTATTTTAGCCTCGCGGATGATTTGATAAATTGAAGAATGTCAGAAAAAGAAAATGGCAAAATAATAAAAATGCATAATCCATATTTGTTAAAATTGCTTGTTATTATAAAAATTGGAAAATAATTTGAAGGAAGAAAGAGAGATAGAGGTGGGGAGGGATCAGATTTGGGGTTAGGTTGGGGTTAGGTTGGGGTTTGGGAAACTTACTAAACTGCACTTACTTTGGTTTCCTAATTTTTTGGATTTCTGCACGAGATACAGATGACATTTTAACAATTTCAATTTTCCAGCGATATTTTAATTCTCGAATAGTCACGCCAAGTTATTTGTTATTATAATTCGACATGCGCTCGTATGAACGTTCTGGCAGAATTTTTATTTTCAATTTTCTCATGCTTTGCATAAATCTATTTCGTTTAAAATACAGGATGCATACGTAACCTTTCAATTTTTAATTTTTTTGAACACCTAATCCTAACCTACCACAACCTAACTTTACCTACCTACTTACAGAAAAACGATTCATTATACAAGATACACGATAATTATACTCTCAAAATGCCAAGAGAAAAGCACGAAAATCGCTTGGAAACTTGAGAAATATATATATTTCCTTTCATAACAATAATTACTTCACATTCCATCGAAACTACCCTAATTTCTATCTTCTGCGTGGATTTTTCGCATTGTCCCTCTCACCTCTAAACTGTTCTCTTTTAATCGATTAATATTCTGACCACAAAACGCCCATAAATATCCACAATTTCGTAGAGCACAGATTGCGAATATTTTAATAAGAACTTGGAGGGTTGGAGAACGAAAAAGGCCGCGTTATTAGAAAAAGAAATCGAGAAAGAAGAAGGAGAAGAGAGACTGTATAGCGAAAGATTATTTTGGATATTCTGTCGTGGCTTTATAAGCCGCTGCTGTGGGATAAGGGCGAAAGAGGCTGATATTAAAGCTTCCTATTCCGCGGATCTTCCTCGTGCAACATTAACCCTAGGAATACCGTGCTCTCTGTGTAGGAATGTTCTTAGCCTAGCTTATTAAATTTCCCCGAGTTTTATATACTGGCGTCCGCTTCATTGCTGTTATAATATCCCGGGTTTCCTTGATTCTTCCCTCGGAATCCATCTGACCTTTGTGAATCTCGTGATAGATAATTGTAAAATAATCGATGATACAATTCCGAATTATATTTAATTCTTCAATTCTGCAAGTGTAACATAATAGTTTAAAAAATTGAAAAATTAACTTCCTGTCTGAGGTAAAATAACAAGGAAGTTAATTATTTTTACATTTGCAAACGATTCCTTTCTTCTTCAAAAAAAAAAAAAAAAAAAGAAGAAGAAAATACATGAACATCGTTTCTCTCGAAGAAGAAGAACCCTCTTCCACGACCCTCTTCTACGCATCGACAATTTCGCCCTAAGGCAGGACCTTAAACTCCTTTTCTCTCTTTTTATCCATAGAAATCCTCCTTACGTTCTCCCCGTTTTCGTCGAAAATTGCCTCGCTCTCGTGACTTCTCACACAGCTTCTCCATCGAAATCGCAACATCCTGCAGCAAACTGTACGAACGAAGCGAACCGAATTAGATCTAAAGAACGAGTGAAAAAAGAAAGACACGCACGAAGAGAAGAAGAAACAAAAGGCAAAGGAAAAATTACCGGCACACCGTGCGCTATGCAATTTTGATCTTATTATTCGGTAATATCATCAGTCTATAAGTTATGTAAATGTAAACAGTAATTCTTCTGAGACTTGATGGAGGATCGATAAAAATCGTTTGTAGATCAAAGCACAATTGCTTGAAAATTAGGTCGCTCAATCGTTACACGTTCTTGTTTGTTAATACTTGTCAATTCCAATTTAAAAATGTCATTCCATCCTTGAAGAGCAATTTTAAAGAAACAGTTCAGATCAGCCTGTAATTTTGATCGTTTGTGATGATCGGCGATCGCGACGTGGTTGAAGACCAGATTTCTGATTACACATGTTCCGCGAAAATGTTAAAAGTTGCGCATAATCTCTGCTTTCTTTACTAAATCAACGAAATATCTAACGAAACCGAAGGAAGGATAAATCATTTTTACACGGCACTCACGAAGAAATGAGAGGATTTGTTCCCAGCACCGGCATCATTTACTCAAACGTCACTATGTATGTGGTCAGACAAAGAAATAAATGTTCAAGATATTTTCACTCACCTCAGATCCCCTGATATCGAGTTTCAGGAAAACTGCACATTATGTGTATCTTTTTATCTTTGTCCGGAATCCGCATTCAAACCCCGCACTCTGGAACGTGAGAACGTGGCCTACAAACGTGCGAACGTTGCCTGGGAACGTACGAACGTGGCAAACGTAGCCTGTGAATTTTGATTTTCATCCTGAATCGTTGTTCGAATTCCGTACTTCTCGTCGGCTCAAATTCTGCCACGCGGGAGAAACAGCAAGCGCATAAAGCGGAACCGAAAAACCACGAATAGTCGTGGAAAAACCGTAAGTCTCCGAGGGGGTCGCAATGGATTTGATGTAAAGAAAAGAAGAAGATCAAGAGAAAGACAGACAGAGAGAAAATGTTTAAAAATCTCGAAGACGCACGGTTGTTTTCGCGAACGACCAACGTGGACACAAAAGCCATGGTTTTCGCGCAGCTTCCGCTTCCTTCTTTCCACTTATTTTCACCCCTTCATCCCTCGCTTCTTCTACCTTTCGCCTCGCCAAGGGGAAGAAGGAACGCCAGCCTGATAAAAGCGAGCGTCGACACGGGGGGAAACGCGATATGAATTATTATCGAACGTTTGTGCATGCAGCGGCGAAAGGTTGCCGACTCACCCCTGTTTGTGAAGTATAATTTCGAGAAGGTTCGCTGACAGGTGGATCGCTGGATTTTTTGCGAGACGATGGCTGTTTTGCGAGCTCGAGGATCGACTTCGCGAGGAGACTGTTCAACTTTCGAGTATAGTCGATGGGCGGGGGGAGGGAGCGAGGGTTGAAAAGTTAATGCTTGAGAGAGAGAGAGAGAGATGGAGGGAGATGTTTGCTCGAGAAGTTTTGGTTTCTATTGTTTTTTGAGGATGTGGCTTTAGGATGAAGTGATTTTTGTCCTTTGTAGTTTTCCTCCTTCCAAGGGTAGAAACGTTCGTATAATGCTGTTTGTATTTGTCGTACATACAGTGGTAATTGAATAAGATTTTGAATTTGCTTTTGTCCCATTTCGTCAATCGTCGTTTGTCTTACGTGACTCGTAGAGACGGAGAAAAAAGAAAGCCGAAGAGGAAAAAAAGAAAGACGTCTGTGTATAAATTGTAATTACTGATCAAAATAGGATTTTGAATTTGCGCGGGATATTTTCATTCGAAATTCTATCGGAACTCGCACAGGTTACAGAAATGAAGAAGGAAAATGAAGGATAATAAAACACAGGAATACTGATCGAAAATAGATCTTAGATTCTACTCCCTAGACTTGGATTTAAAATCCTATCAAACTTTGTATGATTCATGGAGAAACGTTGGACTAACAGTTATTTCAACAGTTCTTTCCTATTATTCTGTACACTCGACATTTACATTCAATGTGCGAGGAACTGAATATTAAAGAAATTCACGCGAGCTTTGAAGAGAAAGGCTGGTCATACTTGCAACTGAACGTGTTCGATAACCGACTGTAGCCATAACTGATACGTTTGACAGACCGATGCCTGATTAACTCAATGCTCGCAGTCCAATTACAAACAGACTGCCGGCGGATGCCTGATTGCTTCCGGAGTACTTGATGCTTCACTGCTGTCTGACTGCTAACTGGTTGCAAGTTTGATCGTTCTGAAGGATTTCAAATGACCATTGATCCACCAACGAATCCTCATAACGCTCTTTCGTTTCCTATGTGTTGATTGGACGAATGATCTCGTATCCCTAATTTCTGTTTCTATACTACAATGTAAATAATATCCAGGTATCGTTATTTATTTAACTTTTACAGTGGAAGTGAAGAAAGAAACTGTAAAAATATCACAAAATAATTTCCAATATTATCTGTCTCGCTTGATGCTTACAAATACATTTGAAAGAAATATAATTGAAATATAAAAATTAATCTTTCTCTGGCCTTAAGATGCATTCATCCCCGAAGAGATTGAGAAGTTTTCATGCGAGTTTTAGTTTAACCCAGACGTTTATACGAATTCAGACAGTCTGTGACTCAGCTGAAAAGTTCAGGCTGAAGATGTGAGACGTGCGTGACGCTGAACGTGTTAATTCGTATCGAATCGTCTGCTACAAATTTAACTTGTCCGCGAAACTTTCGCGAAACGATCGTACGCGCGCTACAATGCCCGCAAATTCGACTTATCCACAGCTCACGCTTCCGGTAAACGACCTATGAGCCCACCCACGCGTATTTGTTCCGCCGAAACAACAAATTTCACTCGTCTCCCGGAAACGCGTGAAAAAAATAAAGCAAAACAAACGAAACAAAATTGAAACAACAATAAAAAAAAAAGATACATAGAAAAATAGAGGATTGGAAAACGAACTGCCGTGCAGATTACAACATAGTAGGTCTGTTAAAAAGCAACGAATTGTTGGCACGTGAAAACACAAATACGAACCCTCACGGAGTCGAACAAAATTAACAAAATGAAAAAAGGGACAACATGAAACGTTTGGATGTTTTCGCATTCACTCGTGAAAAAAGAGAGATAAAAAGCTAGTGAATGAAAAAGGGATACTGGGAAACTAAAAAAAAATTTTTTAAATAAACAAAGAGAGAGAGAGGGGGGGGGGATAAATAAACGCTTGAACATTTCCGCGTTGAATCGTGAGAAAAAGAAAAAAGCCGGTCGAGCAGCGAAAAGATAAGGAAACACGAAGTCAAACAACATTTAGAGAAATAAAAGGGGAAGGATGAAACACGTTTGTAAAATCTTCGCGCTGATTTAACGCGCTTGTAGTTAGAAAGAAAAGAAAACGGAAAAAAAGAAACAAAACCGAAGGAAAATAAGAAAAATAAGAAATACGAGGTCAGAAGTTACAATAGACGCGCGTGGCCGAGTGTGAATATCATCCAATAGGAACTGGTCGATTACAAATGGAAAACGACGCGTTACAAATCGCGAAATTAGCATTTCCCCCGGCGCGGCCGTTTCCGATTTTCACGCTGGTGTCCCGAAACGACAATCGGCCGTCGGTTTTGCAATTTCAGCGTGGCTGCAGACTCCGTTTGCGGTAATCCGCAATGGCAGTCCCCGTGATATCGCAATTATGACGCTTCTGAATAAATTAGTCGGCCGTCACGCACGGCTGTACACCGCGTTTAACTCGATACCCGTGGTCCACGTGTCACGCATCCGATACTACGTTAACTCACTTCCGTTTTATTTCTATTTCTTTTCTCCATTTAAAAAGATATTTTTCTTATTATTCGAAGCAACATAAATATAAATTTCAAATTATGATTTGAATTAAGTGGAATTTTAATGTTCTACAGGACTCGGCAGACTATAGGAGCTCGTAAATTTTTGACACGGTAAAAGAATCGTTCGAATTTTTGTGCAAAATTTTGCAGCCTAACGTTGAGGATGAGATTATTTCGAATAACGTAACAAGGTGACGAATAAATTCCATCTATTTATTATTCATGAATAACAACTTCGACGAACAACTTACGAATAATGAATTAGTTTATTCGTTGGCCTAAATAATTTTCTACGAACGCTGCTGTGTAACATTCAAGTCGCAGTATACAGGGTTGAAATATTAAATGCAGACTTTTCTACGGTCTCCTCGTTAATTGAATATGTAACGAATCGAACTGACGAATAATCCAATTGGTTGTTTTTCCGTGAGCAAATTCGATTTATTTATTAATTAGTATATGTAACCTTTTTAACAAAATCGACTACACTTTTGCTTTTTTTTTTTCTTTCAAATGTCACATTAAAAATCTAACTGGAGCGATATAGATGATCCGTAATATCGTACAAGAAAAAACTTTCAACGAGAATTGAAGAGGATATCGATGTTTCCGCACTGGCTTTTAACAAATAAAATAAAATTTTATTTCGTTGTCTACTAAAAAATATGATTATAATTCTTCTCAATTTCTGTTTTTGCCATTGGAAAAAATTGTAATCGCTAGTCTTTCCTATAAACAAAGCTACATAAATTTAATTATAGAAAGTTAAAAGTGAATAAAGGTCACGATATATGTCATGTAGAAAGTTCTAAATTTCCCGGAGAATTTATAGTCGATAAACCTGACACGGAAATAAATCGAACGTCAAACGTTGAGAAAAAGGACGTCAACTCTAATTCCGTTTCCATTAGTCTAAATCTAAAAGAGTGCACCATATTCGAGCTCAATCCCTTCTGTTTCAGGCCTTGTCGATATTTTAAATCCACTATTAACTGACACTTTCAACTATACAGAGCGTCCTATTTTAATACAGCGATGTACAGATCATTTGGATCGGAACAATTTGAAAAGTAGGCCAAGTAAAATCGACTGAAAGAAAATAGTTTTCAAAGATCATTAGATCAAGGAAAGTGTCACAAATTATTGGCAGAGATGTTAATTCACCTTATGCTTATTCAGTACACGAAGAGTTTTAACTCTTTCGAGAAGGGCTTTCTTCGCAATGAACACAATAATGTAATAATACAAACTATGATACACTTGAGCTGGGAAAGTGTCGATTAATCATATTATTTTGACTGAGATGGATGGATTTTATAATTAGTGTTACAAGCACATATAAGATCGCACACCACTTTCTTGAACCATGTACGTATATTTGGTTCTATAAAATGATAAATGTCGATGGATTAAAAAATTTCTAACGCACAGTCAAAAAATACTGATCAAATTTGTGGCAAATCATTTTTCCAATAGTATTACCACTGTCTTATAATCGCATAATCTACGTTTATTTACCATTATATTAAAATGAGTATATATGTAGGATTTGTTTATTTATTTAGAAATATTAGAAATTAGGGTTTCCAATGATTTCTATCCTATATGTTTTGTTTTCTTTTGTTTTTTTTTTTTGTTTATTTTTTTATTTTTTTTAAACAGGAAACGATGGTTAATTAACATGAACTAAATACAGTAAAGTGCTATAACTAAGGCAACTAAATAGTTAATTCACAACTCTCGTCACCACGGTTCCAACGCTCTCTTTCATGCGGACCATCCTCGACAACGCTGACAACATTGACTTATCAATTCACGACTGCCTGTTAATTCATCTTTCTCCCTTAAGCATCCCTTTCTCCTGTTTCATAGTCCCACCACGTACGTGTTCCCCAACCGTCCACGGCCATGGTCACGTAGGCCTTTTTTCCACGTAACTATTCGATTGAAGGATCGACGACACATTGATGGGCCGCTCGGTCCATTGAAGTTCCCAGACCCTTTTGGCCTATTGGCACTTAGGCTTTCTCGCAATATTGTTTATGGTTATTTCTTAGGCCATTTGTCCACGATACTACATATTGGTCGTCCGAAAAGTTTCTTTCGAAGAATTCCGAAAAATTTTTTGTTTTATATTATTTTATCGAATTACGGATGATCCATTTTGTTCTATCAAAATAAAGATCACAACGTCCGACAGATTAGGTTTCATGTTTGTATAAAGATGCGTTGTTGTAAAAGACGTGTCTGTAAAAGAAAGACACTTTTCGGACAACCTGTATATGAACTGATTGTGTTAAGAATTTCAAACTGTGCCAGTTTTGAATCAGAACGATAAAGCATGAACGAAAAGCGTTTATTTGGAGATTTGAAATAGAGCAGCGTGAAAAGAAAGTTTTCGAAACGCATTCCATTCCAAGTATAGATACGATCCTGTGTATATCATTTGATAAATTGAAGAAACTTCGTATCCTATATAACTTATCGATACGTTCACGATATTACCAGTATATCGAATTAAATATAACGTGTCGGTATTGCCGATAACATGATCGATAGCGGTAGCTTTAATTTTATAAACACAGCCAGATTAAAATATCATATAATCAAGGAACGTACACTGAGAAATAATCCGAACATAAAAATACATCGTACGTACGTAAAATAAATTTTCACATAGAATGAAACTGTAAAGTAAATTTTCAAAAACAACGAAACTGTGAAATAACAAATTTCCAATATCCTGTATCATTTCTCCTTGAGATAATTCCTTGCTTCGAATTCATGAAAGTAAAAAGAAATACGTAGCACAGTTCCACTTAAAAGAGAAACGAAATTGCAATTTGCAAGTGCATAGCAGACTCTGCACCCTTTTTCCGAACACACGAACAGAAATTCCAGTTGTGCGTGATAGTAGAGGTTCGCGAGCACGCTATTCTATCGCGACGTAAAGCAAAGAGGAAAGAAACAATGTGGAAAGAGCGCGAAGCCCTGGTGAATATCAATTTAAAACCACTTTTCGGCGCATCCCTTGAATTTCTTACGTGTATGACGGTTGTTTGTAATCCAGTAGCCGTTCGAGGCCAGGTTGTTGCTTTATCATTTCCTTCCTGCGTGCATCGCTGCACCAGCGCCGTTGCTCCCCCTTGTCGTCGTTCAATTTGTCTCTGTGCGCTTCTGGTATTATGCATGATGCATAATACACCGGTACGCGACGAACCTATACGCGCACGCGCCTAATCCAGTTCGTCGAAGATGCACCGGGGGTGGCACGTGTTTGTCACCGATGTCAGGATAAAGGCCTCTCGTTCAAATCGCTACGGTTTTGAAGTAATCGTGCTGCACAATTTGGCAAATTTGTTTACCTTTAGTTTTGATACTAGCATTATTTAAATAAGTAAAACGTGGAGCTTGTAGTAAGGAAGCGAAATATATGAAAAAATATTCTGTTACATTTGTTCGTGCCATTTACGAAGGAATAATAATTCGCATTTGGCAGGTGTTCCTTTTTATTTTTAATACTGGAATTATCTATGACTAAAGTGTAAAACTACCAAAGAAGTCGAAATGAAAGATACGATATACGAGGAAGAAGACGAAGCTTTATACGTAGAATTTATAAAAGATCAGTGAAATACTCAAGAATTCATCGTGGTACGACAGTAAAATTTCTCTGAGAAATTATGAATTGGACATTATGACCATTCTCAGAGTTCTCGGTGGAGCAGACAGATCGTGCGAATTAGCTGTTGGAAATTCAACGTGGTAATAGTAATAATACTAAAAACCTGCATTTGATTATGGATGGATCCTGAATCTGCAGAGTTAATTAATATTTGCACTTGTTATTAGATATACTTGACCTAATTAAATCTCTATTCCCCAATTTCAGTGTTTGCCAACCTGTTTTGCGCTGCTATTCCCCTTTAACCTACGACCTTCACCCTATATGCATAAGAAACATTCTTAATAAAACGTGACAAGTTATTTCCATGTAATACGACAATGTAACCATATTACAAGAACCGTCGAATGTCTTTAATTAAAAATGAATTCGACGACTCTTTAGAAAACGTTGCACGATCTCCAAGCAGAAAACTCGACCTCTGACTCTTCTCTCTTCTTTCTTTCCTCGTTCGTCCTCTCTTTATTTCCTTCTTTCGCCATCGCTTTTCTTCCATTTGGTACTATAACATTATACAACAAAGTTCTTCCTGGTTTTAACTCCAACAAATAATACGATACAAATTTTCCTCTCGTAACGGAGAATCACTTTCCAAGAGAGCAACAGCATCGTACCCAGTCGTTTGTTACTTTTGCCCGGGTAATTGTGCGGCAAAGTGACATCGGCATGGTCTAGATTCCAACACCGACGAACAAAGGGCTGTCACGAAAATATGACGCTCGTGGGGGTGCGTTATTATTCGGAAAATTATTAATGCTGACCTCTTCTCCCTATCTCTATTCCTCTCTATCTCTATTCCTCTTTCTCTCGCTTACTCTCTCTTCCATTCTGTTCCCCAGCGCTAGCTGGGGTTGTTATTACCGGAACAATTACTTGCTACGCGGCTTGTTTAATGTAATAAGCCGCGATACGCCCTGGAACGTATATACAGTTCGGTAATTGCGAACCGGAGCCGATATCCGAGATATCGAATCTTTCCACAGCTTCCGCCGGAACAACTGACAACAATTTTCCAACGCCAAATGTTGCGAATTTGTTAATTACTCCGCGCGAGAACCTTCATCTTCCATTAGATTAGTTCCTCGAGAACTTTGATAAAAAGTCATTTAAAACACAGTTCGTACGCTTTGGAATATTTGACTGATGAAAGGGCTGCGGATATTTATGCAAATTCCTATTTCTATGAATAGCCAGAAAATTGTACCTATGTGTAGGCGATAAAACGTGGTAACCTGTCTCGAGGATCCGTGTCAGACATCGGTGTTGGCGGCGGACCGAGCGCTGATAATCTAAACATTTCTCTGACATCGAACCGTTGATGATCGGTTTCGATCAGTCGCCGAGCAAATGTCAAAAGGTTCAGACCTCGGTCGCCTTTGCGGCATTAACCCTTTCGCTTCGGCAGTCCAGTCTGCCGAAGTCACTGAACGGAAGTACGCGCCAGAAATGCGCACAGTGTTCGTGGTTGCTGCATATACGTTTTCCTAAGTCTTAAATAACAATTATTCTTGTGAGAACCGTATATAAGTTATCATTTCACTGTCAATGGATTTAACGGATTTTTTAGTACGAAATAGTATACGATCGTTTGGATTTTTGAAATATATTGCATAAAACGTTTTGATGTTGTTTCAATAATGAGTAACTTTTAAGAAATGATTAATCCAATATATCAATAGAATCAACAGAAAATGTACTGCCGATAACGAAAAAATATATTATTGACTACAGATGACACTGGTGTATGCCCGATATATGGAGTGCCGAAGCCAGGATTCGTCGCGTGGTCGCCGCCTATAAGCGGCACTCGTACCACATGTCATCTTGCGGGCGCCGCCTATAAGCGGCACTCGAAGCGAAAGGGTTAGATAGCCAAGTAAATGAACGTGACCGGTTTTTCTTTTTTAAACCATTGAACCATTTCCCTACGTATGTTTTAATCGTGCAGCTAATGATTTTTATAAATATAATCGCACAATTTACACTTACATATCCAATTACGAAGTTGCATAATCGACGAAAAGAGGCATAAAGTTAAATCAAGATATACACGTCGAAATTATACTTAACAAGATTACACGTCATATCACAACGTTCAAAAGGGAAGCTTTATGAAACTCCAAGTTTCTATAACCCGACTAGAATATCAATTAAAACTATCACTAGGGTACCTCCTTCTCAACTCTATCCATTAATTCCACCCATTCCATAAATATCCTCGAAATGAATGAAAAGATAGGAAGCTCCTAAAGAAGCTCCAAAACTACCCCTTCCTTGTTCGAATTTCATCCGATAAGACCGCGGCGCAGCGTAAACCACGGGCTCGTTAACCAGTCTACGAAGTTATCACAATTTTCTAACACCTGCCTGCCTCCCTGCAAATAGGGTTGATTTACAATCGCGAGAATCGATCGCGAAAACACGGGGAATAGCAGACGTAGACAGATAGATAGATAGAGAAAGAGAGAGAGAGAGAGAACGAAAGCCGCTAGGCGGTTCGAGTTCTCGCGAATAGGATCGTAAATTGCAGCCCGGTCTGGGATTCAAGCGTCGGAATCAGCGGATAAATTCCCGCAGGCCTAGCCCCCGTTATTTATTCATTTATTTGCTTATTTATTTACTTGTACCGGCCAGTTATACTGAAGCCGGAATTACGAGCCGCACGCAGTTGTGGATACGCGGCACTGTCAGTAATCTAAAATTCATTTTCGGGATGAATCCGCAATGAACGCCACACGATACGCCGACTAGTTCGCCGAAGTTCCGTCATTCTCCGATCCTCGTGGATGCTCCACGGACGGGACCCCGTTGTCTCAAATTCTGCACGCGACTTCCCCTCGAATCAAGGGCCATTTTCCCCCTTTTGTTCTTTCTCTCGTTTCCCTTCATTCGAAGATGCACAGTTGCACATGCCACACCAGGGGGGAGTTTCCTGTTTTTCTTACTTCTTTTCTTCCCCATATCGTAACGTCGAATAACTATCCGGCCAGACATTGATTTATTTTACCGAATTTGCTGGACTTTTGTATTCCTTCCAGGAATTCGGAACGAAAGACGAAGGGGTTGTTTGTCGCTGCTACTTTGCATTCTTCATCCACGATCGTGTCATTTTGCCGGCGAATTCGTAAGCAGGATATTGCGGTGGCTTTCGGTATTCATTTCCTTCTTTATTTTTATATTCTTTAGTTTATTTTTCTCTTGTTTGGCATTCTCCTGTGAATTTTCTTTTACTCGGAGAATTTTAGCGTCACTCTCCTACATTTTTCTCCAATCTTAACGACTACCGTGCAAACTACAAGGAAAGGAGGAAGCTTTCGTTTCTCGTCGATACGATTTTTATTTTCTCCGTGAACTTTTCTGGAATTTTACGCTTTTGTTCTCTTTTATATATATCTCCACGTCGCTGTAGAAAAATCCTTATATTTTTCGCTGCTTTTGCTTGCCAAGTTCCAAAGCGAGGGTATTCAAAATTCTACAAATTTTCATTTCATTCATTCTCTCTCCTCCTCTTTTCGTTTGTTTTCCAATCATAGGGTTATCGTTTCTTAGTTCGACAAAAATCACGAATCGCAGCCGGGCAAAGTTCATTTGTAGCAAATCCCAAGCGTTTCCTCCGACAGAAAACATTTTCCGCTGCGAGGGATTCGAACTCCGGCCCTTTTCGCGGAAGTCGAGAGTTCTACACTCTCGAACAAGACTCCTCCTACGTTCTCTTCTTTTCGGTTGGGGATATGTTCCTTTTACACAAATTCGTAGGACTACGAAATACCTTTTCATGATCGTACTCCCGGTATGTATGTATAGCACTACACGACATGAATATCTCCAAACACGAGGCAAGAACGTGTACAGCTATCATTTTCGTCGGTAAAGGGGAAATTACAAGGGTCGAGTTCTAAGCAAATATCTTCCTGCACCAAGAAATCTTTTTCAATTTTTCACGGTAAGTGGAGGTTCTTTTTAGTACAACTCTCTGAAAGGTATAATATATGTACAGCGTCGTTACTCGGATTTATTTATGAGACATCTTCGCGTAATATGGACTATTTTACGAGACCTTCCGACATACCAGGTTTATAAGGAATATCAGGTATATTTCTGAAGTAAATGCAAAGTGTAAGATCACAAGAGAAAACGTGACAGGTACATCTCTGTCGATTTTCATATTTTAATATCGCTTTATGAAACGTACAGGGTTATTTTGATATAAAGTAAAGATGAGAAGAATCCGTTAGGTTCGGAGATACGGTTGCAGTTTTGTAGAAATTAATAGTATAACTGCTAAGACAAAGAACAATTGAATATCTTTTAGTATTTTAATGTGTTGACGAGCAATATGTTGAAAATTATGAAGAGGATGAAAAAATAAACGTTTTCCGCCAAAATAAAATGAAATGACACTTTTGGCAATAAGAACTTTATAGACAGTGTATACCAAAAATAATAGTTGGATTAAAACTGTTATCATACAGAAGATGGAGAACATAGTAAAGCAGCATTTTAATTAATAAAATAATTTCTGAAATATTAAAGTATAATATAAAATAATGGAATAGTGGAATAGAATTCGATGATCGTCATAACGATATTTTTTATTATAAGAACATGTCAAAGTATTATGCCTGAAATATTCTATGAACTTTCTATTCTTACGATCAGATCTTTAACAATATAGAAATATCTCTGTACTTCGTACCTCTGACAATTATAAGAAAAGGGAAGAGCAGAAACTTTGTTCCAACTTTCAACGCAAGTTTCTCGACTCCGTTATATCCACGGAAACTACCTTCGAACAAAAACATTGTCTAACTAAATTCTTCCATTGTGCTCATTTTCAACCAAACCTCCGCAAACTCGATGAATCTGATTTGAAAAGAATTCAACGAATAAAAAGCATTAATCTAATTATACCGCGCAGTAAAACGTATAAATCCGTGCACAATAGGAGGCTTAATTGCTCGCGGGATTGCGCAATCGTCGAAAGGAACGCAACGTATCAACAAACTGGCACAAACCAGCCGTGTTTGAACGATGTTCGTGATTTCATTTCCTCTTACTTCGGTGGTAATGCACGACGTGTACGTGCGATTTAATTCGATGCTCGTTTCCTTTCAAAGCAAGAATCCAGCCAGAACAGAAACAAAACAAAACAGAAGGAGAAAGAATAGAAAAAAAAGAAGTAGAAGAGAAAAAGACAACAGGACGCAACGTCGACGAGCGGAGAACAAAAGGGGGTGGGCGGAACAAAGGAGGTGGAAAGCGAAGCCACAGAGAAACAAACCAGCGGTGCGATTGTTCGTTCGTTGCGTGGGCGGTTGAAGGCACGATTCGCATTGTCGTTCCAAGTTTTCGACGATTGTTTCAGGGAACGAAGGTAGCAGCCGATACACGGGATCGGGAAAACGTCGGCTCCGTTTCAAACCTCCTCTCTCTCTCTCTCTCTCTCTCTCTCTCTTTTTCTCTCTGTGTTCCAGCCAGTACCCCATTTTTCCCCTCTATCCTCTCTCGCGTAGGCTTTTTCCCTACGTCTCGCGACCCTTCCACCGCGGAACGGGAAATATGGATTGAAAAAAGGAAACGGCGATGCTCCCGGGAGCGGCTTACTGAACGCAAAAATCGCCGCCATCCCCTTTGTCCCGTGATTTTTATTGCAACCGTCGTGCAGACGTCGACTCGAAGTCTAGCCTCCTCTCTTCCTGTCGACGATTCGACGACTATTGGGAATTTCCTTTGTCGGTTTAGACTGTATGGACTTTTCACGGTGGAATTCCTGAGGATTAGACTTTTGGTTTCTGTTACAATCCTCGCGCAGACATCGATTCGAGGGATAGTTCATGTCTGCGGGGAATTGCAGTGTTATTAGGAGTATTCCTCGTGGTTTCGATTCTTTGCGTTCGATTTAAACTCCAAGACTTTTTAATGCTAGAAATCTTGCTGGAAATTAGACTTTTAATTTTAACTGCGATATTCGCACCAGACATTATTCGATGGATAGTTTCTCTCTATAAACAACTGAACTATTTTCAGATTTTCAGAGACGTTCCTTTCGTTCTTCTTGTTGGTTTTAAATTACGTGGCTTTTTAATGGTAGAATTCTGATTGAAGGGAGATTAAACTCTAAATTTCTTCGTGCACAAGAACTGGAAGTTTCTCCCTGTACAAGATCAAACGTCTATCGGAAATATTCTTTGTGATTTTGTCTGCTCTTGCTTATTTTATAGCAACTTTTTAATGTTGCGATTTTTGTCGAGGATTAGACTTCTGATTTTTATTACGATTGTCCGGCAAATATCCACTTTAGGGGCGGATTCTCCCTCAGAAGTACAACCAGGGTTGTTTTTATGACTTTTGCTTCTTCTGTTGATTTTAGATCGTACAATTTCTTCGTGATACAATTCTTATCGCGTACAAGACTCGTATCATTGTATTGATTTTACTTCGAATCCGAATCTGTCTGACAATTATATCCTGTACGAAGACTTTAAAAATCTCTGGATCCTTTGCTTTACTTGCTCTTAAATATCATTCAATAAAATAAATGAAAGATAATAAATCTTGAAATATTCCACTACATTAAAAAATTTCGGATAGTACCTAACTAAAACAGTCTTCGCCAAAAGTGGGAAATCCAGCTCAAGCGAAACTTCCCAACATCTGCAACTAGTCTAGAGTCTAGAGATTACGAGATCAGAGGAGCGACGTACCAGTTCAAGGATGTCCCGTTAATTGCAAGACAAATTTCTAGGAAACGCAAGAACAAGTGGAAACTTTCCAACCAGTTTAACTCTGTTGCTCTACTTGAACCATTTCCGATCAAATCGTGTTTTCTTTTCATTGAATTCTCTAATTTTCGTCTAATTTCAAGACTGATATAAGCAAGTCGTTAACACGTGAAAGGAATCACTTTTGCAAATTTTGTTGTCTCGAAAAGGACAATTTTTCAATAGAACACGTTCCATTAGAATGAAAAGAGTTCGATTCGTTTATCTTCACGCGTGTAATAATTATTCTACTGCAGAACCGGTGTTCCCTCTGTTTATTTTATTTTCTATTTTACATAGATTCGTTATATTTTTAGTAAATGTTGTGCCACGAAATCAACGCCCTCCCTTTTTCTTTTTCTTCCCTTTTCATCTCGTTTCATTACGCATCTAATAGTATAACCCTTAATGAACGAGATAAATAAATAAGTAAATTTCCCTTCGTTATCGATGCTAAACGAACCGAAACCAACGGCTAAACAGGCAAAAACTTTCAGAGGAGATACACACTGATACGCCTAGTATCTAGAACATACACAGCCGCGTACATTAGTGCATAGACAGGAGTACAGGCCGCTATCACTTTGCAAGAAGTTTAAGTTTAATTACTGGCTGATATGCGGCTCCGGTTGGGAACTGTTTACGGGAAACTCGCGAATGACCGCGGACACCGCAGCTTTCGGGAGCCCACGGAATGTATTAAAAGCTCGACGAACTTGACGAAACTTTCGCTACTAGTTAATGATGCCAGTTAAAGGGGGAATCGTGCTACGATATACCACCACGATGGCATTCGATGGAATTGTTCTTTCGTGGAATTTCACGAAGGGAGCTTTGAAAATGTTGCGAAGGATTTTCCTTTAATTCACCAATAGTTCGATAGTTGATACCAACTTTCCTGTTTTTAATTATTGGTTTGATTTTTACTAATTCCTTCCATTGCGGAGAATTTAGAGAAACTTTGAATGCAATTCTCCGAATGTAACATTTGACAAAAGTGTTTTCATTCTTGCTCCTGTTTTCTTCTTTCCTCGCGAACGAAGTAAAACTCTACTCGATCGTATTAAGTTGTTTAAATTGATTTTATCGAACACCAAGAATATGTATATTATTATTTACGTGGTATTATCCGAGTCGATTTCTGATACACAAGAACGATGACGCGCTACGTTCTTCCAATTTTCGTCAAAAATCGAATGTTTCTTCTAATACGAAAATAATTCGGCAGAATCAACTGCTATCAAAACACACTGTGTTTCAATCCATCGGCCGTCTATTTTTCTTCTTATTCTCAAGCAAATCCAATGCAAACAACAATTTGTCAAATCCTTGCCACTGTATACTGCAGAGATTTTCGAAAATTTGCGAAAACTCTGGCGAACGACGTTCCTACGGAAAAGATCTCACAATTTCGTTACGAAACAACGCCATTTCCACTCTTATCCTTCCTCCGACTTTATTTCCCATTTTTAATTACTCTCCCTCTTCCAACCACTTCATTTCGTCGCCCTTTCCTCTCTTCGCTTTCACAGTCATCCATTCCACTTCCATTTCCAAGCTTGGTTCCCCCGTTGGTTCCTTCTTTTTTGTCATTCCTCGTTCACCTCCCCACCTTTTTCGCTTGCATTTTCCAGACACTGCGTTTCGAGCACATGATTTACTCAGACTGCACGCGCTATCCAAACGGAAAGGGAACCGGAAATAATGATTTAAGCGGGCAACGCGGCTACCGATTCGGCGCGAAAATATTTGCGAATGTTTTTCCGATCGCAAATCTCTATCCTTTTTTCGCTTCTTCGAAAAATAATCGCATTTGTGCGGCCTTTTCAATTCTTTTCCTTTTTTCTCACCTTCTTTTTATTACAATTATTTTTGATAGCAAAATGTTAATTCTTCTCGAGTTTATACACACGTTTTACCTTGGCAGACTCTACGAATTGAAATATTTCGATATAGAATAGTACACTATAATAGTCACTGATTAGCGCGTTTTTCGTATTACTACGAAATTTGTCTGCGTTAGAAATTTTTTAGTCGACAGCATCTATCGACTAGAGAAGAATTTATGATCATTCAACGTGTTAATGTTCACCGCTGCAATTTTAATCCCTTCATAGCGTAGCATGAAAAAGAAAGAGAGAGAGAGAGAGAGAGACTCGCGAGAGCTGTTAAATATAGGAAAATGCAGGAGTATTTAGAATGCTGTACCAATGACATTTGCGGACGAACCGTAATTTTGACATTTCCGACTCAATCTGCAGAGTAAAAGAACGTGCATTTGTAGAAGTTTGCCAGCAAATATTCAGTCGTTGCAATCATGATTAAAATACGTGAAAACTCTAGAGTAAATCGTTTAATGCGCACATTTGCATACTGCTTTCGTGTCAATTTTGCGAACATTTCGGGAATACAAAACGTGACGCGATATTTTATGTTTTAATGCTATGGTGCTAATTCGGAAATACCAAAGGTAAACCTACTGAGAAGGATGATACAATAGTGAATTATCTCTTGCGCAATTGTGAATTACAGCGAAGACAAAAGAGGAGAGCAGCGGATGCAATGTTTCGTGTGTGAAATTTTGATACACCGTGAATTTGTTGATTATGATCGTGGAAGTCTCACCTGTAGCTACTGCAAGTAAATTTTAAGGCATGGAATTGATATTTACCTGATACGGTTGCTCCTAATGCTGTGATTTTTGTGTCTGATTAGAGATCGTAAGAGAACATAATTTGATTATCTGTTTGCTTTATAATTTTATATGGCGAAGGTAAATTGAAATACCGCTGCTCCAAATTATCTGCACCGTAAAAATATTTGCTTTACGTCATTTTGCACTTGGACCAAAGTTTCAGATACATTTTGTTGCCCACTATTACCGAGAGCTGGAAATAGAAAAGTTTATTAGTTTCCTCATGATACTGTGCAGTTTTACTCGTTCCCATTCTCTGTCGTAACTTTTTATTCGCTTTAAAGAAGCTGGTACAACGATGATTATTAAAATTTGT